>NW_028288788.1:1371017-1542035 GCF_059628265.1 Tinamus guttatus | reverse complement strand
CACTGCATCTAAATCAGTGATGTTGGTGTTGCCATGCAGAAGGCAGGCAGCCTGATCTCTCGTATTGATGCCAGCCTGCGTTAGTGACGTGCCTTTTTATTTAAGGGCTGCTGCTTACGGTCTATATAAGAGGCGAAGCGGCACCTCCGCAGACTGCTGAGTTTGCACAACCGCTCAGCTGACAAACTAGGGCTCGTGGAGCTGCTGAAATGGCCTCGGAGGGTGATGTGAAACATGTATTTCCCTAGCAGACTAATTAAGGCCGTGGGAGGAGAGAGCTCTGGTGCTACAGATCCAGCCTCCCACTGGCTCGCAGACAAAACTGAAAGTATGACTCTTTCCCCCGCCTTCTGCTTTTCTCAGAGGAAAGGCCATGGTTTTTCTAATGAATACATGGTGAGCAGTTCTGTCCGTAACGCACTGCGATGAGTAAGTTGAATAGTGCAGAGTGAGTAATCTCGCCTCATGACTCACAGAATATTTTCTGCTGTTGACCTCTGGTTTTTATGAGGGCCCTGTTTAACCGGAGCTGAGCGCGTTTATTCCTGTGGACGCGCCGTTTAACTCCTTGCCTCCCAAATATCTGCCCCAATTTTTGCTTGATTTGCGTTTCCGGGGGGCTGTGATGCTGTAGCCTGGGTTATGTTGCTCTGCTTGTAACCAAACTAAAGAAATTGATACGGGTGAGAGACACATAGGCCTCTAGATAAAAGATGTATATTTTTAGCTCTGCTGGCTCAGCCATTTCAGCACGTGGATCTAGGTGATCTTAAAAGGGCTAAGGCCACTAGAGAGTCATTTATGGTCATACGCCAGGTATCAAAACACACAAACCAGTATTTATTACCTAGAGGTAGATAGGAAGGATACAAAGGATGAAATCCCCTCCTAAGCCTTGGAGATATTTAGGTTATTCCAGGAGAATTGTCCGTGGATTGGCCCATTTTCTCATGCATGTCTCTGCCTTCTGCTGTAGCTAAATCTGATTATTTTTTAGGTTTTACCATGAGGTTTTTTTCATAACCTCGGTAAGATCCACCTAATCTGCAAGGCCTTTGGGGTCTTACTTCTAGCACAGCAGGACCGGCTTAAGTAGTCATGGCCTGTGATGTCTGAAGGGCCTTTTTAATACAAATTTGGGTCAGTTCCTTCATCTGGTTTGTATTGCTGGGATGACCGAGGTTGGCTGTGAACAGAACCGAGCGACCGGGGGCTGATTTTTGTCACCAAACCCCATGTTTGTTCGTTACCCCTTAGGGCACTTTGCAGGTCTGCCTGTACCAAGTAGCTGGTGCAGCAATAGGAGGGCACTTCCCTGGTGCCTTTTTCTCCTCTTTTGCGCTGAGCTGGTTTGGAGGGGGGATCAAAGCGACCGTCAGGGCTGAGGGCAGGGAGGGAATGGCCCAGCGCCATCAGGTGATGAGAGGAGGGTGCAATTGCTGTTGACTTTGAGTGGCTTAAGCTCTTGCCGAGCTGCACCCTTCATCCTGATGGCTTTAAATGACTCGCCGCCTGTCATGTTAAATAGTGCTTAAATCCTTGCAAGCTTCAAAATTAGACATCTGCCTGTCTTGCCCTGCTCTTTTCATCCCGCAGGCCTGCTCATTGTTTGCCTGCTGAATAGCATCCCTGCAAGGATGCTGCTGACCTCCCTCCGCATCAGGGGTTTGCTCCCAGGTTTGACTTTAAGGGCTTGTCGTTTCTGTTGCGATAACGCCTGGGAGCACAGGCCTCCATGGAGCAAGAGGTGCGTCCCGGGACCGCTTTGCCACCTTTGAATTCCTGTTGTCCAGCCTGCAAATGTCACCGCTTTGCCCCTGCCCCACGCAGGGACAGTGCAGCTTGTGCTGCTATGTGAGTCATGTCGGGGTGAAGTACCTCTGCGCTGAACCACCAAAGCTTAAGCCTCCCAATCAGCGATGGGGGAGATAAATCTGGCTTGAATAATTCAGCGATTTGTCTGTGCTTTTCTTTTCCCTTTCCACTCTGCTGTAGCGGCAAGAAATTCCCATTGGCTAATTGGGTGTTGTCATAGCATCGCTCCGAGCAGCTGTTTGAGAGCTGTACATGTGTCTGTTACTAAGGAGCAGCGCAATGCCAGCTCGATGGTACTTGACTTTATTTGCACAGGTGGAAACGAGCACCGTGCGTGGTCCCCTGCCCCCCTGCACCAAACCTGGGGGCAGGTCAGCTCGGCAGGGCCTGGGTTTTGCTCTTGAGCAGCTTGTTCCTGCAGCCCTCTCCTGCCTCGCGCGGTTTGGGTCGCACCTCGGCTGCAGGGTGGTGCTGCTGCCTCCCTGCCCCAGCCGCTCGCCGTTCCCCTTGTCCAGCTCCGGCCCGTGCTGACCGCGTTGCGCTGCGGCAGGAGGAATCGCACGTGGGGTTTGTGCTGGAGCCGCTGCCGCGCGGCAGCCGTGGGGAGCAGGCAGGAGACGGGGGCGCCGCAGCCCCCCTTGCAGCGGCCGCCTTCGCTGTGTGAACGGTAGCCTCGACCCCCCGCGCCGATGGCGGGGAGCTGGAAAACCAGATCGCTGAAAGTATCTGGGCAGGACCAAAAAAACCCGTTGCGCAGCGCCCTCCCCTCCGAGCTGCGGCTGACTCATGCGGCTGCCCCGGGCAGGCGTGTCGGCGCGAAGGAGGGGGTGGCAGAGGAAGCCGCTGAGCCGCCTCTGCCAGGCAAAAGCCCCTCGTGCTCTGAGTAATCGCCCGGGAACACGTTTTCAGTCATGGCCCAGAAACCCGGCGGGGGCAGCGCTAGGGGATTTTTCTCTGATTCAACGTTATTGATGAAGCCAGTTGGGCAACGGTGGCGGGGATGACACAGCGATGAAAAAGCTTTTGAAATGAAAAGGTCTTGGAAACTTCAGCAGCGTAACTATTTCTCATGCCCTCCCCTCCAGCTCCTCATAACTGTGGAACTGCCAGGAGTGAGTAGTAGCAAACAGTAAAATAATTGACTCAAATCGTTTCAGAAGTGCTCGGGCTTCTCTGCTAGCCGGCAAATAAACAGAAGCAAATGACAGAATTGGCACAGATGAATAATTTGAGCTTTCCTGCTCCCAAGGATGCCAAGTGGGACTGCGCAGTGTGCTTGTTCTGAGGCTGTTCGTCTGCACGCTCAGAAGGTGCGGGAGACCGTAACCATGCAGCTTTCAACTGCGCAGCCTGTGGTCACTATCGAGTAGCAGTTCTCTGCTGTACTTTACCCTTTCAAGTCCACCTTGTCACGGGTGACAACCACTATGTGTTCAGTTTTCAGACTTTTGTTCAAAGCTCTGACCCAAAAGATGCAATATGTAGCAGAAGTCCAGTAAGCTTAACTTTTTCCCCCCTCATCTTTCTCTCTGAAAAGTGAAAATTGTTCTGCTGTGCCATGAGACCAGAGGACTCCTATTTTTCAGGTGTCTTGAGAGATGGTTGAGATGCAACTGTTGAAAGATAAAGTAGTTGCTAAAGACCTTATTTTCTTTTCAGAGGAAAGATGAGGATTAATGTTCCTGTCCTGGTGTGACTTGCAATCCTGACAATTAAAGTTTATTTACCTGTAATTCACCCAGTTACAGTTGGATGCCGTATTGGCAGTTCTCAGTGAGCCAAGAGAAATTCATGCCGCTGCCTGCGGCTCCGGCTCTTGTCCTTCGCGGCAGCCCGGATCTGCCTGGAGATGGTTTTCCTTGCAGTATGTGAATAAATCGTGTTCCCCCTGGGAATATGGACAAATATCCTACCTCTTGGCATGCAAGATTTGTGGGAAATTGTATTGCCCTTCTCCCCAGACATCCATATGTCTATTTGTACTCTTCCTTTATTTTTCCCCCCTTTTTGTACTGTCTTTCTTTTATTTTCTTGCTGCTTTAAGAGTTAACCTTTGGCTGACTAATGCTTTTTACTGTAAAGGCAAAGATAAAGGAGCAGAAGTGGGGTGTGTGTGTTTGTTTTTGTATGTTTTTTTTGTCTCCTCCCAATATATTTATTCCTGACTGTTTGGTTGATAATCTTGAAGTATCTCGGGGTATTTAAAGTATTTTTGCGTAACTTTTGTCCTTCTACCATAAGGATCCACAGAAGGAAAAGAAGGTCACACTGGGGCCCTGCATATATACTAATTTCTTTGTACTGATCATTAAAGACAAAATCAACACTGAAGAGGAGCAAGAAATAAAACTGGACGTATGATACTTGCAGTACATGATATAGATATCAAATTGAGTAGCTACTATTTTTAGCATATAGGAAGAAGATGAGTGTGTTTTACAACAGGAAATGATGGCCTCATAGATAGGAGCAGATCTATGAATAACGAAAGTTTCTGCTCTGCAGATTTTTTTTTTTGTTGTTTCACTTCATGGGTGAATGAGAGTTTCCTCAAAATCAACATGCAGAAGTATTTTGATGAAAGAACTGTAATGAACAAATGAAGGCAGCAAAATCATCTACTGGAAAGGGTTGCTTGTGTTTATTTGTAAAATCATTATTCCCCGTTGTTATTGGAAGACCTTCGGAAGGTTGTGAGCAAGTTTCATTGTAAAACTTCACGGGTTGTTACACGTTTTCTATTACTGAGAAGGCTTCTGATATTTTCTACATAGTGTGAAGTGTCTGCGGTTTCCCTCTTGCTTTGTCACTCGCTTGGTAGAGCTTAGGGGCTCTATAATTTCAGAAAAAGAGAAGTTTGAGCTCTTGAACTGCTTTTTCATCCCTCCTCTCCGACACAGCTGGATTTCAGTCCTGTTGCAGGCGATCCCCCTGGTTTGCATATTTGTGTGCAAAACCCTTTGATGCGAAGAGCTCAGGTGTTCGCAGCGTTGGGCCCCGTGACGCGGGTGAAACGAGTCCCTGCTCTCACTTGATGTCTTTGGTGCCTGCCCGTTGGAAGGCAGGGTGATTCTGTTCTGTGCTTTCTTAGTCCTTTTCTTCTCTTAAAGAAAGACCCCCTCATATTGTTGAGCCTAAACCATTTACATGTCCTTAAAATCGAGGCTTTTAGAAATGATTAGCGCTTAGAAATTCTGTATGTGTGCTGCTCAGATCTGGTAGGTTAACACAAGTTGCAGCTTTCTGGAGGAAGAACCTGGCTCTTCATATTCTTCTTTTGCACTTTGCAGAAGCATCTTTTTTTTTTTCCTAGGAACTCAGTCGGCTCCATACAGAATACCAGGCTTTACTGCTAACTTATGCTGTAGTGGAATGTTTGTGTGTGATAACTAGGAGCAGGATCTTTGAGCTGTCCAAGATCGACACTTTGTGGAATGGAAAGTGGTTGTTCAGGTCTGCTTTGTGCTACCAGTGGCCCTCAAGGTGCTTCTATTTGCCTTGCCAGTTTTCCTTACAGGAGATGGAGAGCAGCTGTTCAAACACCAAATACTTCCCAAAATTGCTAGGCTGGGCCAGGAATTTCTTCCCAGCCTCCCAGAGAACCAGGGTCCACCAAGGCAGCGGGAGGATCACGCACTTGGGGGAGCAAAGATGGGAGCAGATGTGGTAGCCTCTTCCAGCAAAGCAGTCACCCCGTTTGCTCTCGCTCATCTGAACAGTGTGTGTGCACTTGTCACCAGTGTCACCTTGTCTCCCGCAGGCCTCCAGTGTCTGTCTTACCTTCAAAATGAGAAAAGTTATCTATAAACCAGCCATATTCCAGGTCCCGTACAACTTCTGGCTCTGATAATTCTGTTTATTCTTTGCGGATATTATGAGCATTCACATAATGAGCTAAATTCAGACGTTTCACAGATGCTGTAGATGAAGGCAGTGGAGAACCTTATTATAGTGGGAGTTTTGTCACAGAACGACACCCTTCAGACATATGTGTTCAAGGCTGTTCATCTGTTGCCGCTGTTCTAGACAGACAAACATACAAGTTCTTTTGTGAAGAATGGTTTGGCTGTTTTTAAATATCCTCAAAGAAATTGGAAAGAAAATGGGCTCGACTTCTGATTTCTTTTTATTGCATCCATATTCCTAATGGAATTCTGAAATTAATGCAATTGCAGCTCACACTCAAGCACTTTTGGGACTGGATTTTCATTTCTACCAGGAATAACTGATGTTAATTGCCTTTGGTTTTACATAAAGGCTTTAAGTTTCTGGCAATGAAGCTGGCAATGAAGGCTGAATTCTTCTCTGCTCATCCCCAATTCCCTGCTCTATGGGAGGATTATTTCTCTATTAACGTGGCCCGTGGTTACAGGAGGGTTTGAAACTGGTGCTAGAACGTACTGAAAGGACAGCAGCATATACCAGTATTGGTTACCATTTTACTGAAGTGATTATATTCCCCTGTATGTTCCCATAGAGCAGTCTGGTTTTTTTTAATTTTAAACTAAAAAGTCTTCTTGCATAACAGAACTGCTCCTTACCTAGGCCTGGTCTGGGTCTGCTCTGTGCAGACTGCAGCCCGTGGGCGATACTGGTGCGACTGTCCCGTGTGGATGTTGCCTTAGACCCTTCTCCAGAGTGACTGCAGAGTAACGCGTTTTATAGCCCTCCTGCCCACTCTCCTGGGAACCATCCTAGCACTTGTGCAGCGTCTGCAGCGACGTAGCTCTGCGAAAGACCCAATGTTTTTGTTTTATTTATTTCCTGGGGCTGGAGTCGTGGCAATGGGAGTGTCCGGTGGCCGCCAGGTCCGCGCTTCCTGCCTACAAGCTCTGGGTCGCCTGTGCTCACGGTGTGCGACTTACCCAGGTCAAGGTGGATCCTCTCCATTTCCTTTGCTCATTTAGTAGTTTTGATAACTACTGGATTTCAGCCCAAACTTTGCTTATTTTTTTCTTAAAAATTCTGAAGTTGGTTTTAAGGAGGCCGCAGTGCACTCTGTGCTTTCCATGGTCTTTCTGCTTAGTTGTGTGTCACAGCCAAGTCCTGCTAATTGCTACAACTATGATGAACTTGTCTTTTCTCTTGGTGTTTGGGAGATGAGTTTCAAAACTCAGCCTCAATAGCTTGTTCTCCCCAGCTGAGCGAAGATTAAAAAACAGGGCCATTGGCAGCAGCAGGTCTTCGTTTATAAATGTGAATATATATGTCTAAATTTCTACGTTTTTGCATAAAATCAGATGATGTTAAAGTCTGGCAGTAAAGTGTGAAATGCAGCACAGACATTGCTGTGTTGCAGAGTCGGGAGACAAATAAAACTTGGGATATCCTCCAGGCAGTGGGCTTAAAGAGGGCATCCAAGCACTGTGCCTCATATCCTCCTCCCCTAATTTCTCTGGGGCAATTGCAGCTGTAATTGCCTTTCTTTTTTGTATCTAGAGAAATGCTTATCGTCTGACCACAGCTGGAGGGAGTCCAGGCTGTTGACGAGGCGCTGGTCGTGTCAGTCTTCTGCAGGATAGATCTGCTCTTCCATCTTTTTGATCTCTGCTAACCATCTTGTCTCCAGCTGTAACATCCGCTCCTTTGGATTTATGGCTGCTGCTTGTGAAGAGGGCGGCCACTCTGAGCAGCCCGTGTTTAAATCCAGAGGGGAATGAGCCCGACCTCTTCCAGTTTTGCAAGTTAGATAAGATCAGAGTGATGGGCAGCTCAGAACTTGTCAGTCCAGGTGACTTCTGTGAAAGCAGGAGGAATGGAGACAGCGCTTAGGAGTGAGAGCCAACCCTACGTGATACAAACGTTGGAAGTAGAATGGTATTGAAGGATTTGACGTTAAAAAGTGCACAAGCTTTACTATTTACTATTAATTAGGTTGTCTTGGGTCTTGTTTCTTCCGAAGTGCTTGGATTCCTCCTGTGGGCACCTGGGAGCTTGGAGGAGAGCCCGTCCTCCTCCCGCTTCGTGGGTGCGTGCCCGGAGCTCGCCCAGCTCGGAGGCGCTCGCCGCGCACGGCCCGCGCCGCGCAGCCGCCTTCTTGCTGGCTCTTGGGCAGGTCAGCCCTGTGTTGGAAAGAAGAAAACAAAGATTTTTTTTTTTCTTCCTCAGATGAGGGATCTTAAAGCCCTCTGCAAGATGTTTACACATCTACTGGTAGAAAGTGCATGTATGTTTTTTTATTTCTCAAGACCAAACGGAGATTCTCCTCTTACCTTTGCAAGGTTTTCTAACCTGCAATTTCCCCTTTTTTCTGTGGCATTTTTTCTACTGCACTGCATTGACTGAGAAGACTTCACAGGGGCACCCCATTTCATATATGGAGAAACGAGGCTGGGTGTGAGCTTAAACATAAGAAAATAGAAAACTCCCTCTGCAGAGTTTAAGAAGGAGAGAAACATAAAAAGATGCCCATTTGGGGGGTGCTGGGATGTGCTTCCTTGTTTCGGGCAATGCCAGCCACGATCATTTAGTTGAATGTGTCCTGTGTATTTAAGGAAGCTTAAATGCGCGGCGCTCGGGCCGCTGCTCGAGCTTAGTGGTGTGGTTACAGCACAAAGTGTTGCTCTGTGAAATACCCAGGCCCTTGGCAAACGTACCTGAGCGGCCGGGACGCGGTGCAGGGCTGCAGCAGGATTTCCCAGTTGTGCCTTTAACCCAGCCAGAGGGATGTTAACTTCCAAAACAGGCTGACCAGAACAGCTACACCTCATGGCAGAGTGTGCAGTGCTTTGTGTTGGCTGCTGCATTACCAGCCTGCTGCTCGTTTAGCAGTTGTTTTTATTTTTATTTTTTACTTCTTTATTAGAAAGCTGGTGTTTCATAGGACAAGGCTATATATAGACAACTGAGATGTCTGGAACAATTTAGATGATGCCGAGTGTGATCAGGGCCCCATTAATTTTCTACGTAGGCGTTACAGTAATAGCTGGGATTACTACTCAAAATCTCTCAGTTCTGGTTGTACTGATGAGTGTTTATTTTTTAGCTTGGATTAACCAAAGGAGTACGTGATTATAGAAAATAATAATGGTTGCATGAAAATACCTAGTTGGGAAACATTTTTAGACACTATTTTATTTTGCCTTTAGGGCAGGGCTTCTCCCAGAGCTGTCCGATACAAACCAGCTTCCAGTTCAAACAGCGCTGCCTTTGCCTTGGGGCTTTCAGAAACACTTGTATATCCTTGTTTTCCTGGGATGAGAGAGCAGGAAAAAGTCCTGGCTTTCAGTGAAAGAAGGATGGATTGCTTTGGGGGAAGAGATGAAGGGACAGATTAAACTAATAGAAAAGGCTATTTCCATGGCCTAACATATGGATGGAGAAATCGAGTCTTCAGCATCAGCAGTGTGAAGCTGGTCAGTAGTCCTGGCAATGATTTTCCTTCCCTGTTTTCCATAGAAAATTAGTGACTTTTCCAAAAGTGTCTGCTTTCTTTCCATGATTTTTTCCAATGGAACAACTTGGCAAAACTACTGAATCTTCTCTGGGAGCTCACGTTTCAATTTCAGATTGAACATTTAGGTTGAAAATATGAAACCTTTTATTAGAGATTTCAGGGGGAGAGAATTGACTGTAATAACTAGCTTTTAATATGTGTGTTTAAGTTTAAGAAAGAACTTGTTATGAATAGCTTTGGGCACTCTCAATAATTACACAGTGCAACTTTTTATTTTAAGTACTGAGTGCTTAGACCACATTAAAGAGATAATGTCTCATCTTGTGAAATAGCTCCCATTTATGTGGCCCAGCAGACTCGGAGCCCCTCTCCAACTGCATAAATAGAAGAACACGGAGCAGTACAGCCAGAGCAGGCAGCACACGTAGGAGCCTCCGCAGGAGCGCGGAGCAGGGAGGCCGGCAGAGCCGCAGGGTGAATGGAGCGCCTCTTCCTGACACGCAGTCCCACGGATCATCTCGTGACTATGGACAGAGCAGACACGATTCCAGAGCCTCTGCACAATGTATGTTTTGATAGGGTCTGTTTGAGAGAGGCCCTTCATGGGCATGTTTTGCTGGCAGGGATCGCAGTGTAGCTGCAGATACGGTGCAAAGCCGGGCTGCTGCCGCTGCCAAAGCCCGTGGTGCTGCCTCTGCCGGAGGCATCGCTGCCATCCCGCTCGCCGTGGGTCCTGCAGCCCGAAAAGCACCGCAGTGAGCGTCCGAATTTGAGAAGCCAGAGGCCACCTTCAAACGTGCCGCTTTCTCCATGAGCTGGGCCAGTTTTTGCATTTCTCCAGCCTTTCTGACTGCTGCAGAACCAGCTGGTCCTCCCAGCCTACCCTGAGGGTTCACTTCATGGGCCCGTGCAGTGACCCTGGTTAAAACTGCTTCACCACACTCGGTTGCTGTAAAAGTAGCGTCTGGCCCAAAGCAGTGTGTGTCCTTGGACGGGCCGAGGCTGATCCTGCCCGAGCGGGCGCTGTGGTTGTGCTGAGGTTTCTATTTGACTTGCTGGGGAATCTCCATCAGTGTCGTAAACACCAAGGTGATGGCTGACACTGCTTCCTGCCTGCTCCTATTAAATCCTACAAGTGTAATGCTGAAAGGGACTGAAAGTGATGGCTAGAAAGTGAGAAGTGGTCCATATCTTTGCTAGGCCTGGATTCTCCCCCGTTTCTGCACCGTGTTGCCCTTGAAGAAGTGTTGGGAGATCTTCTCCAACTTCTTTTTGGAAGACTTGCCTGAGATCCTGAAGCCAGTCTACATGGAGTATAAAAAGAGTATAGTTAAATAGGTAAATCTCTCAACATGAGAAGTTTTAGTGAGGTAAATGGGGAGCTTTTTTTGCCGTTGTTAATCCAGATAGTGACACAGAATAAACTCTGGAAGCCTCTTCAGGCTGCTCTTTTTGCATGAGGTTACATTAGTAAAACCAGTTGTTTAAACTGGAAGATCTGTAGTTGTAGGCATGTATGTGTGTATATATACATACATACATACATATATATATATATTTCCAGATGAAGGAATTTGTTGAATAAGCAGCTCTGAACATTTACAGGGCGTTTTCATGGAGACTTTAGGGCAGGGTTTCTTTAACGAGTGTTCTTCTAGCACTGAAATTGTGCAAAAGTCAGTGAAGAATGTAAGCTTTTCGGAGAAAATGCTTATGCCAACATAAACACAAATACCCTTTTGCAATATAATGTGCTTTTGTTGATAAAAGCATATTCTTAGTATGCAGGAACACAGTTTACAGGAATAGCTAGATCAGCCCAAGGGTTTATGTTGTGATAACTGTGCATGGAATGAAAGGTGAAAACTGAGACACTGTTTATGGATGAGCCAAGTTGTGTGCGTGTTTTTTTTTTTTCTTTTTAATACCTTGCAGATGAGAAATAAAAGGCCTATTCCTATAAACACGTACGTGTGTATTTTATATATGTGCATGCCATGAGTTTGGTGCAGGTTTTAGTTCAACTTCTCGCCTGTTTCTTAGGCCAAGATTTGTCAAGACCTTCCCTTTCTGAACTTGACTTGTCTGTTTACTGCTGCTGTTGGGCCCCCAGCCTGGGGCCACGAAGCCCACGGCAGACACTGGAAGCAGGAAAATCCCGAGGTTGTTTCTGATGGCTCTTCTGTTCCCAGGCATTTGGGTAGCATTGGCGTTTGGTTATGAAACACGACCCAGGTGACACTGGCTTTCTGGACTGCTGTGTCTAAGGCAGAATGTCCTGGCTCCTTTTTCTTGGTATCTTCTCCTTTTTGATGATGTGGAAGAAAATCAAAATGTTCCAGCTGCATTATACAATTAAAAGCTTTTCCTAGTAAAATAAGAAGAGTGACTGTGAACACGTACTGTGACAGACCAAGAAATACCTGCCCTTACTGCCATCCCTCATTCATGTAATTGTGTTTTCCAGCTTGCCCGTTACTTTGTGTGCAGGTTCTTCCTTGAAATGAGAACTTCTGCTCGTGACCTTGAGTAGAGGGACCCACTGCACAAGGGCACAGTCTGCCTCCTCACGCAGACTTGGAAGCTGTGATACTGTGGGGAAAATCCTATGTTTAACTCCTAGCAAGTTCTTCAGTAACTTGCAGAAATTGAAATAGCCATTTGTGTATCTGTGCATGAGAGCTGCCCTTCCACTCCCTTCCTTTCCTTGCCACCAACCCTTGGCTGTTTGTTGCCCATCCCCACCCTTTGCTGGAGAATTTCCCCCAGGTAACGCTGTAGAAATTACATTACTGCTGCAGAAAGGAGAAAAAAAAAAAAAAAAAAAGAAAAAGGAAGGTTATTTGCATGTGCAAGAGATGACATTTACCTTCTAGCTCTGGAAGGATCTTAGATATCAGAGCCTTAATTAAAAGGTCAAACTCTTTTTAAGAAGCAAATATCTAAATATAATCTAAACTCTCTGCAGGTGGTCTCTGGTAACTAAGGCCTAACAATATGGACACAGTAATAGATATAGTAACTCCCCTAACATTCTTAAAATATATTTATTTATATTTATTGGACCTGCAATGGCGTTATTGATAGGAGCTTGTTTGCCCTGACTTCCGACACTTGCTTTGCTTCTGCTGTTCCTAGCAACTTCCCAAATTCATGTCAGCAAACAGCTGTGCCACAATCTAGCCTATATGCACAGTGCATGATTTTAATGTGCATTTCAGTTATTTTTTGTTTTTTTAATTGGTGAAAAGGTCTACGTTTTCAGGTAGAAACTATCAGGTTTCTTTATACTGAGATCTGCTTTTCCTGCTTATTTGATGCTCTGTTTTGGCAAGCCATTTGCTGCCTGGAATTGTATTGCCCATGTGGAGATGGGAGCACGTTCTGGGTCCGAGGTCGATAAAATCTGATAAAAGTTGTAACCCCAACCTGCTGGGTACCAAAAATCTCCCTGGGTAGCACTGCACAATTCCTTCATTTGGACATGACAAAGGTAGAATGGCCCTTTTCTCATGCAAATCTTGTGCTAGTCCCCAGAAACCTGAAAAACGCCCCCAATCCTTATGGCTTTTCCCCAGGGTGACCGTTTTGAGTGGCGCTGGCCTGCGTGGCACTTGCCTGTCCTTCCTGTGATCTGTAAGGGATGGGGATGGTATTTTTCAGCTGTCTCTCTGAAACATCTATTTTCTTTCATTTCAGGACAAACACCATGATGCTGCTCACGAAATTATTGAGACAATTCGGTAAGTGCTCGATGGAGACATGCCCCAAATTTCCCATGTGTTACTTTAGCTCAGTAAATGGGTGTCTTGAGCCACAGTGCAACGGAGGACATAAGTGTAAAGGAGAAATCAGAACTTTCGAGTTAATTTTCTAAGCTGAATTGATGCAATTACAACACAAATCTGTAATTTTCCCTATCTTGCTTGATTTTTAATGTGATAAATTCTGTTCTTGTGTAGACAGAATTAGGGACAGAGGCAGGACAGTATTAGGGACAGAGGCATCGGGTTTTCGCAGTTGGACGGTGCAGACACAGAGGAAATGTGAGCAGTGTTCTACCTGGCCTCGAAACCCGAGCGGCAGCATCTCGCCTAGGAAACCCTGCTGAGGCTGCTTGGCTGCCAGCATCGCTTGCTTGGTCATTAGAGCTGCTAATATCACTTTACATGCATGAAATTGTGGTGTTTCGCCATGGTCTGCAAAACAGGTTTCTCCTGTTGACTGGAGAGAACATGGAACGCCAGGGGCTGCGGCTGCGGCTCGTTCCTTGGAGCGGGCGCCTTGTCCGACCGCGAGCCCTGGGCTGGGGCCACGTTTTGGGCTGCTTTTGGTCATGTCCTGTGCCTTGGTGCCCATGGCATCGCGTGTCACTGTGATTCTTCTGAAAGGACCCTCTATGGAGAGGCTTGAACAAACACAGTGCTGAAGCCAGAGTCATCTGTGCTAGTGCTTTCCACGCTCTACCAGCTGACAGCAAAGCAAAACCTGTGCTAGAAGCACCTGGGCCAAAGCAGTGTTTCACGACTCGCCTTTAAGCATCACTGCAGTATATGCAGCCTCTTGAAATGCTTTCATGCTGCCTGTGTTTGCCTGGTGCAAAGTAACTGTGATGTGGTTGCGTTTGATACCGAGCAACCTTACGAAAGTTTGGGGTAAATGGGTTCAGAGGATTAGTTTGCTTTTCAAACCAGTAGTAAACAGCTGCTGCTGCCCACTGACCTCATTTAAAAGAGTTGCAGAGATTGAAGTAGTCACATTTTCAGGGAAATGGTAGATATTAGAAGAGAGGCAGCCTTAGATTTAAAACTTCTGTGTGTTTTTTTTTCTTGCTTACATCTTTAATCGTTAGATTTTTGTTAAAAAAGAATCTCATCAAAATATTGCACTCTGCGTTACTTTTTATGTTAGGTTAGCGTCGCATTGTGTATTTTTAGATGCTTTGAATATATTTGCCTCCTCGTTTTGAAGCTGTGCCATTTCAAGAGTTCTGTACTGCTGCCAATGTCTACGGGCATCTTAGTGCTTGTTCAACAGAAACCAGTACCAACTATTGCAGCTTTCCAAGGAGCATTTGTGATTTCTGCCTTATTCCCAGCATTGTGGGGCTCTGTCGTGTCTGCTGCAGTGTTTTGTCTCTCTGTATAGCAATGGCAGTGGAGGGTCAAGACAGACTGCCTTAATAACCTAGATTGGAGAAGATGTTTTTATGGTGTTTCTTCTTTCCTTTCAGATGGGTCTGTGAAGAAATCCCAGATCTCAAGCTTGCTATGGAAAACTATGTTTTAATTGACTATGATACAAAAAGGTGAGAGGATTTTGTTTTTTCCTTTCTCTGTCGGAAAGGCAGACCAGGATGGTATATAATGAATCAGATTGTCACTGGTTATTCTTAGGCACTGTAAACTGGAGCTTTTCTTTTAGAACTGGCTTCAGACCCTGCAAAGTTATTTTGGTAGGAAATGTGTAATAGAAATATTGGCAAAGGCTGTCGGATTAAGGACATAATTGGAAACTCCACACGGCAGAGAGTTGAGCTCTGGTGCACGTTGGAATTACTCACTGCAAAACAATGATTGGTATCTGTGCTCTTGGACTGTGTCCAGAGTTGGAATCTGAATGGCATTGAGGGTTCTACTTTTGTAGTAGCTACGAAGTCCTGTTTGGAAATCGTCAGGCCGGAGCTGCCTGTCAGCGCTGTGTCCTGCTCCTGCCGTCGGCGTAGGAGGTCACCCCGCCCCGTTTCTCCTCTGATTGGAGTTTGATGCAAGTGAGCTGCTGTTTGAGTGGGGGGATAAATCAAAAGGCAAAGAGTTCACACCTCTCTGGGCAGCTGGAAGGAGTTTTATGATGCCTTTGGCTACGTGGGAATATCTAAAAACTGAAGATGAACGTGTAGAATGCGGCATCCACCTGGAGGCTGGGAGAGGCAGGTTCTGCCCCTGTGATATCCACGGAGAAGTTGGTCTGAGTATTGGCTTGGTTGTACTGAGCCTGGAGAAAGAGATGAGCCCCAAGTTGTGATTTACAACCACCTCCCTAACTGCCCTTGTGGTTGTTGGATTTGTTCAAGGCTACAGCAGGACTAACTTTGACAACAGGGTTAGGGATGAACCTGCATCAGTTTCTCATACATCATTGGCCACTGCTCTGGGCACTGAAGCCTTGAAAAGGGTCAGCAAAACTCCTCAGCGAAGGAGTCTTGTCTGGTGTCAGGGTAATGTGAGATTCCCAAGCAACTGAAGAGCCGCTTCCTTCCCATGGCCTCCATCTCCTCTCTGTTCCTTATCTGGGGATGGCCACAATTGAATAACCTTGTGTAACTCCTTGCCTTGGTCCTTTTGCTGCTGCCTTGTGGAATCTGATTATGTCTGATGTTCCTAGCAAAATCTTTTCCTCCCTGGCCTGAATCGAATAGTTTAAAAATCTTCTCAGCTTCTCTCATTATGTGACTGAGCAGACTGCCAGCCCAGGCAGCAATCGCTGGGATTTTCTGTTGGGTTAAGTTTTACAGATTATGTGCTGGATCCGTCTACCTGTACTAAATTCCTCTGCATCTGAGGACCTGGAAAGGAGATAATGCACCAGAAGAACCCAAAACTTCCTTATAATCAGAATTTATCTTAAGTTCAGTCCTTTACCTATTGATAAAGGAACCTAAAGTTCAGTTCCACATTTTTAGTGCAAAATGGCACTTTCTTCCTTCTGAATATATTATATTGTGGAATTTATTCCTCATTTGTCAGGTATTGCTGATTTACTGAGGCTTTTTTTAAAGAAACTATACAATGATCTAAAAGTATGTGTAATAATATAGACTGCAGAAAACAAGATGCCTACTTAAAATTAAATACAAAAAAGAACTTTTACCTTCAAATCTCAGCTGCTCTTAGAGTGCTCTCTTTCTAACTGACCCTGCGTTTTTCCTCCCTTTGCAGCTTTGAAAGCATGCAGAGGCTTTGTGACAAATACAACCGAGCCATTGATAGCATTCATCAGCTGGTAGGTATTTACCTTTGTTATGCCATGATGTTTATCTAGCTGATATTGTGAAAAATATCCAAGAAATGCTGACTTTCTTGACACTGAACTGCATGTGATAGCGTAGCTTCGGCACCAATACTTCTACATTACTGTTTGATTTTCTGGAAGCTAATAAAACTTACATTAAGCCTTGTTTTCTTGATAGTATCTAGGCAATCAGGGATTTTTTTCTTTTCCTTTGGGATTGCCTTTCTTATTTAAAGAGAAAACTAAATTTACCGTTGCGGGTGAGGGAGATACATAGGCTACTCATGTCAAATATCAACCCTTGGGGCGTCCTTGTTTGGACACTTTGAAATAGCTGGGCTGCCTTTGGACAAAAGGTTTCCCTGACCTCAGTGTGTAGACGTTTCTCGAGGATTTATAATATGGCTTTTCTTTCGTCTGTGGAAATCTCTGGCTTATGGGCTACTTAAATAATCCATCTGAACCCTCCTGTGTATTGTGGCAGTGATCCATGGCTTAAGAATTTCCTTTCTCTTCAGTGCAGCATCTCTGTTCTATGGGCTCGCTCTGCACAACTGCAGTGAAATGTCTCTTCAGACCATTTTAACAAGATAGTGTTTTTGGTTTTCTTACCCCAGTGTAATATTGAATCGGAAGAAATAAAACACGAGAAATGGATTAATTTTATTATTCTATTTAATTTTGGAATTACAGGTAGATATTCTTCTCTCTGATATTTGAAACAGGCAATGTTATGGCCAAGAAACTACCTTTTTTGTCACACTTTGCTTCACTTTGGGGCCTACAACTCCCTAAAACTCATGTTTGGGCTTCTTCATTCATGTCTTTATCAACAGTGAAAAATTTGAAGCCCTTCAGCATTTGTAATCACTGTCTGAAATGTCTGCACATAGGCCAGCTATGGAAACTGTACTTGGATCTTAAGCAGAGGAATGCTTCGGAAGCATCCCGGAGTTGGCATCTGCCAGGAAGGTTAGGATAAAGGATAAAATGAATTTTATCTAAAGCAAAACCAGACTTAAAAAAAAAAACTAGTAGCATTTCTATTTAGGAGAAAGTACTTAAAGAACAGAGCCTTGTTTTTCAACTATTTCCTGACGCTCCTATCTGAGTACGTATGATCTCTCCCAATTAATGTAATAAAATAAAACAGTTTACGTATTGACAGTATAGTTAACCACTCTTTGGTGATGATCAGCAATTTAAAAAGCAGATAAATTCACTTGTCATCTACTCTGAATATATTCAATGCCTAGTTTTACATTGCCAGTGACTTTCTACATCTCTCACTACATCTTGCCCTTGCCACCCTCTGTTCACCCTGTCAGAGGTATTTGAGTTACCTGTTAGCTGATGTGATGCAGGCTGCAGAGCAGTCCCTGTCGCACTTCATCTTCAGCATCTTTTGCTCTTTTTCGAGCCTGTGTGTGTATTTATGTTCTCTTCCTGCTCTCTGTTTAGTGGAAGGGAACCACCCAGCCTATGAAACTCAACACTCGTCCCTCCAACGGGCTCCTCCGTCATATCCTGCAGCAAGTGTACAACCACTCGGTGACCGATCCAGAGAAACTCAACAACTACGAGCCCTTTTCCCCAGAGGTTTACGGAGAAACTTCCTTTGACTTAGTGGCCCAAATGATAGATGAAATTAAAATGACAGAAGATGATTTGTTTGTGGACTTGGGCAGTGGTAAGTGACAAAGAACTTGAAGGGTCTTTTTTTTTTTTTTTTCCTCTTTGCTTTTTCCTTTCATTCCAAAAAAAAAACCATCCCAAAGTGGTAAACCCAGACTGCCGGTTACACTGCGAAGGAAGCACCTCTTCTAGTTCATCCCCCAACAAAGCTCTTGGTTTTTATGATAATACTAAGTGGACCAAACAAATAGTCTTTCCTGCTTTGTTAGTGAGATGGACTAGAAAAGAAATAAACCCATATTGCAAAATCAGTCTCCTTCAAAAACTTTTAGTTTCCGTTGCTGTTGGTAGATACACCTTGAAGAGAGAATATTAAAAAGGCTTCTGGAAAGACAACAACAGTGCATGCTATTTTTAAGGATTCAGGCATTTTCTGTTGATTGAATTTAGGCCCTTCATGAATGAAACTGTGATTTCCTGGCCCTTCCTGTGCCAGAGTGACAAGCTTGGCCTGTTATCTGAAAATCAATCAGCCACTCACCCTCTGACACACTGGAAAGTATGTCAGAAAAGACTTCGTAGTCAGCTTTAACAGTTCAGTAACCCACAACTGCATCACCTCCACCGCTTGGAGTAAAAGGAAGGAAGAGTTTCTAGTTGGTAAAGAAACCAGATATGACTCAAACGCATGTGGAACAGACGTACTGAGTAAGATGATGATGTTCTCGTTGTTGCTAAGATCCACTGCAGGGCAGGAAAAGAGTAATAAGAGTTTCCCCTTTTCCTGGATCGGTCAGAATGTTTTGGATGAAGCATGTTTTGGTTTTGTGGCTGGTAAGATAGAGGGCTTTGGAGAAAAAGATTTTAAAATTAGCAACTTACTTAGCAACTAAACATACTCATCTGCTATGTTGTTGCCTTTTTCATACTTAATGTAGACCAAGTCAGGGGCCTTCAGCAAATTTCCTTCTCCTCTCAGTGGAACTTGGATCTTAAATTTCCTGTTGCAGTGACTTATGCACAAATGAGACACTGGCAGCATCAGGTCTCATGAGCTGTTTTCCATCTGTAAGGGTTAAAAAAAAATTATCAGATACTGGCAATTGTTTGTGCAGGAAGGTCAAAGAAGATTGTATCTGAAATCCTGTAGTGTTGCCATTTATGTAAAAAGATGAAGTGTGTGATCAAGCTTAAAAGTCAGGTTTCCTTCTACCCTGTACCACCAGAAACAAAATAAGGTATTTATTGCTACCCTTATTCTCACTTTAGTGCCTGGCTATTGACCAACAAGATAAAAATTTATAGAGCTTCAGTTGCATTTGAAAGGAATGGTTTAAATTCAGAAGTCTTTAATGTTTGGAGCCCTGAAGTAATTAAAAGCAGAACATACAGGAAAAAAAAAAAGGAAGTTTGCTCCTAGTTGTTGATCTTGTTCTGATAGAGTAAATTTTTGCAGCTTGTCATGAAAGTGGGATTGAATGCAGTATGAGAATACTGTGGTAGTGTATTATGTCTGTCTGCAAATTGAATGTCTTCCCAATAATTACATGCATATGGCAGGGCTGATCCCCACCTGCATGTTGTGGCTGTGCCTGTTACTTCCGTGTTGATGTCAGGATTAATATGCTGATTGCAGGGGGAGTTTATGGAGGTATTGAGCATAACGAGGCAAACGAATGACAAGACAGACAAGTTCTTGCAAAATTCAAAACAAGGGAAGACTAAATGAATAACTTACGCAGTATCCGTACGATTCGAGTGAATGCAGCTTCTTGATGTTCCCTTTTGTCTTTCTGTCCTTAAACAAGAGATACTGCAGCAGCTGAGTCCCTCAGAGTGTTTTTTGCTCCGCACTCGTGCCCGGTGCTCGAGGTGAGGCCGGTCCTTAGCGAAGGTGCTGAGCGGTTCCCTCTGCAGAGACGTGCGCGTCCCTCTGCACGTGCTGAGAACCTGCGCCCGTGCAAAACGTGAAATAACAACAACAGGTCAGAGCGAAGCGACAAGGAGACGCTGCCGGCGCTCCCGCTCCGTGCCTTGGGCAGGGTTGGAGGCTGGATTTCCACCCCTTCAGTTACCAGCTTGGGGCACTCAAAGAAACGCGAAACAGAGGGATGGTTTCTGTGCAGACGGGCTGTCCTCGCCGGTCCTTGGCGCAGCGCGAGCCCTGGGGTTGCTTGCAGCAGCTCTGCTGCTGGAGACAGCGCGGGCCTGCAGAGAACGCAGGCGACCACGCTGAGCCCTGTCCTGCCCCTGCTCCAGCGCGTGCAGGCTCTGCATCGTTTGTCCAGCCACAAATCGGATAGTTTTCCTTTTTTCTTTTTGACATAATCCAGAGAGATAAGAGAGAGAGAAGGCCGGGAATGGCACCTAATTACTGCTGCTTGTGTCTGACGCAAGTAGAATTTGGAGTGATGGGAAGTTCATACATTTTTAAATAAGCCTCACCAGGGTAGCTCTGCCTCTGCACTCGCTTTGAGGTGTGAACCCTGTCTTTTTTGCCTTGATTCTTTAGAGTAATGCTTGTTCTTGAATGTGCTTTTAATATTCTCAGGCTTTAAGTGCTGCCTGTCATGGTGAAGGGTCGTATAAATAATGCTAGTTACTTATAGGCATTTTTGTCGTTGAATGGTGTAGCTGAGTGACCAGACAGGATTTGCTTTGAGATGTGAGGGGATTTCTCTAGGTATTGTTTCAATCACTGCAACTAAATAATGAAACACAGTGTAAAATCCAAAAATTTTATGGAATGCATTAAAAACAATTGGACAAAAATCATAAAATCCAGATATCCTGAAGCCTCTCTGTATCCTTAAAAATGCACCCTAATATTTAATTATAGTAGCTGCTAATGTTTATCAATCTAAACATTGCTGTAAATGTTTAGCTTTATGCTACTTATTTAAAAGCTCTTTTTGTATGCAAAAATATAAAATGCAAAACTATAATACTAGATTATTTCTTGTCCGTAAGAAAGAAATTCAGTTGCCCTGTTTACTTCATAGTCCTTTTACTGAAAACTATGTGCTTAATATTTCATGTAACTGTGGAAAACAGCACTTGGTTGAGTGTAATGCACTTTGCCTTGCATCTTTTCCGTTGAGGAGAGACCCAATACGAGAACCGGGAGGTCAAACTGGGTATCCGAAACTCCGGTCCCGGAGTTCCCTTATGATTCTGCTCTGCGTTTTCCTTATTGGTGCTTGGCCTTTGCTCTGGATCCTCTTGCCAGGGTTTTTATGCGGGTCCTTCGGCTCAGGCTGTTCCTGCTTCTCCTGCAGGTGTGGGCCAGGTGGTGCTTCAGGTGGCTGCGGCCACCAACTGCAAACATCACTACGGTGTGGAGAAAGCTGATATTCCAGCCAAATACGCTGAGGTGAGTGCTCTGGGCTGCCCTCAAGTGAAGGGTGAGTGCAATTTGTTTTTTTTTTTTTTTTAAATATATATGTATATGTATATATGTTTTATTTATATATGTGTGTGTGTGTGTGTAAACATATACATATGTGTATACAAAATATGTTTATATAAATGTACACACATATGTGTAAATATGTTATTATATATGCACATGTATATATACAAACACACATACTTGTACTAATGGTGTGCCGTTGGGGGAACACAAATAATCAATAATCAATTCCAAGGAAAACCTGGAAAGCAAGTAAAGAACTACAAGCAAACAATAGAAGTTAGTCAAGAAGTTTCCTCTCTGCACTGGACTGAAGCTTACCCTCCCTATCACTAGAATAAGCTGACGCCAAGCAGACTAGAAAATTATAGGTTGTAAAGAAGGAGAAAAAATCCCTGAACTTCATTTTTGGTTATATGGGTTAAAATGTGTAAACGCAGTGGTGAAGAGGATCAGACAAAGATCTAAAATTCCCATGCTCTCCTCTGCTGTGACCCAGTGGAAACTTCCAACTGGAATGTTCTCTTCAGTCCCTTTGAGTGAGTGTGGTGGTTGTTTTAGGGACTGAGTTGCAAGGCCTAAAGTCCTGTTCTGTTTAATAGTGAACTTAATGCAATTATCAGTGTTCAAGAAGGAAGGATAAAACTTGCCTTCACTAATATCCCTTCATATCCCTCTGTATAAACACGAGGCTTCAGTAAAAATGAGAACTGGGTCAGTACAAAATACAATTTCTTTATCCACTAATTGAATCCTAAGGATGTTAACTCACGGGATCCTTTTGGCTTTGACAGACGTGCATCACCGTCCTGTATCTCTACCGGGGGAACAAAACGTGCCGCGTTGTCCTTCCCGTTGGGTGGGGATGGCCTGTCGGGTTTAACAGCTCAGCAGCTGCTGCCGTTTGTGACGGGGGAGCTGCCCGAGCAGCGATTCCCTGCAGCTCCTCTGCCCCTGCTCCGTGCGCGGGACCCCTTTCCCCTGCTTCTTGTGGCAAACACTTGTGGCAGGGATCAGGTGAAGCCGCTGGCTAAGACTTGCTGTGATAACCGTGTCTCTGGCTACTATGGCGGTTAATGCAGATGGCCTTGGAAAGCTTCAGCTAAAAGTGGAGAATCAGAATTCTTTTTTTTCTAACTTATCTTTGAAAAATTTTCAGAATGAAAGTTCATGCTGAGTATGAAACTATTGAAGCTCTGTGTGAATTGTCCCATAAAACTCCGGGCAGCTTTTGAAATCTGAAGACTTTTAAAACATGTTTGTCCACACAAACAGTTTCACTGACCTGCCAATGAAGGTCTCCCGCATCTCTGGATTGGAGGAAAATGGGAAACCAGAATTCTTGCCATGCTTTTCTCCATTGCATCCCTTCCCTGTTACCTCCATATTTACCTCCTTCATTTGTAAGGTCAAATTTGTTAGGTCTGTCTTGGTAAGACAGAAGGATTTTTTCACTCTTCCAAGGGGCTCAAGTTCTGTTTTCTCACTGCAGTATAAGGTGCAACTTTGCCTCCAGTCTAAAGTTACGGCTCGCACTACACAGTCTCAGTGTAGGTAGCGAGGGACAATATTTTGTAAATACGGAGGGGCTTGTTCATAAGGCACTGAACTCTCTTGATGCCTGGGGTTTTGGGCTCCTTTCTCCCTGTATTTGGGCAGTGGGTAATGGGTGCCAGTTACCTGCTTTGGCAGCAGGGAGCCTTCTGTCCTCTGTCACCCAGGACTGCCTAAACGGACTCCCTGCTGCTCTGGCCAGGATGCTGCTCCCTCTATTTGCCATCGCTTTGCGTGTCACCTCCTGCTTTCTCATTCGTCTCAGCAGACCTGTCCCTGTCCATTTCCTCCTTTGCTCTCAGTGCTTAGACTGGGCTGCTCTCGTTGCTCCTCCTCGCCATGGGTTTGCGTAGCGCAACGTGGGAGCTGCCTTAGGTTGTGCCATTTTTAGTGCCGAGGCAACTGGGATTACATTTCTATAATACGTAACTTTACTGAAAAGGGGAGGAAAGAGGAAGATGCCAGTTTTGAATTGGCCCAGGTGAAGTAAATTTTTTTCTTTGCAAAAAAGAAACCACAGTAGATGCCATTAGATAGGCAAACAAAAATGTCTTGTGGATCAGTGATCCGTGTTGCATCTCTTTTCATTGCAGTGTAACTTTTAAAACAGGATGTCCTAATAGGTGGTTTTGTTTTTCTTTCCTTTCTAGACGATGGACAGAGAGTTCAGAAAGTGGATGAAATGGTATGGGAAAAAACATGCAGAATACACAGTGAGTGAAATTCAACTGAAAATCTTTGTGCTCCATACTGATGTACAGAATTTGTCAAGTCCTCTTCAGCCCCTGACCAGCCAAGCAGCAGTAGGAGTCATCTGCTGCTTGGCTTTTATTTCCAGGGGTGGTGTTTGCTAAGACATTCTCCCAAGTGACCTCTCTTTATCTCACTTGATATTTGATGATGTGTTTTGGGGAGTACGTCAAGGCTTTTCAGAAGTTTATGGAGGGTTTTACTTTGCTAAAACATTGTCATTCATGGAATGGGGCTGCCGTATGTCTTCTCTTTCTGGGGCAAATCTTCTTTTTGGGTTTCTGAACCCAAAAAGCAGACGCTTCTCTTAGCAGACACAATGCTGAAGCTTTGGTTCTGCAGGCAGGGGGAAGGTGGATCATTTGGGACAGGCCCTGAAGAGGGTGACAGGTTTGACGGGGGTTTCAGCTTTGGGGAACATGGGGTGAAGTTCTGGGTTGGCTACAGGCATTGCAAGACCAGTGCATGAGACTCCAGGGCCTGTAGAGGGTAGATTTCAATTGGAGGGAAGGAATGGGCTTGTGGTCTTGGGAAAGGTGGTGAATGGTTTAGCTGGAAAGGATTGGCATAATTTTGGAAAGAATTGGAGTTGTGAAAGTGTTTGGGGGTGGAACTAGAGCAGGAGTCAACACAGGGCATCTGTGTGCCTGGAACTAGGAAGTCCTGTTGGGACAGCTCTGCCCTTCTGCTAACCCTCTGCAGTCCCTGTGGTGTTTGCCACTCTGAAAGGATGGCCTGAAGCGCATGCATGGTCACATCATAGTGTTTCGTGTCATTCCTTCCCCTTTTCTGTCCTTTCTTAATCGTCATTAAGAAAAGCTGCTCCCCTAATCCCCACTCGCCTGTGAGCAGATGTTTGCAATCACAGTGCACCAGCAGCTCACTGAGGATTTTAGTAGTACTTGTTCTTGTCTCCTGCCATTTCCGACGTTGAGGAAGGAGGCTGCATGGATCAGTGGTGAACCCTGCTTGCCCAGAGAAGCCGAGGTCCTTTCCTGCTCGGAAGCTGCAGCTAGGGATGGGTGCTGAGGTGCAGGGAGCTTGAGGATCTTCGTTTCCGTTGTGTTTGTAGGAGCACGTTCTTGAGGTGCCGTTGGAGCCGTTGGGACCGCAGGGCTTCAGCATCCCCCAGGGCAGTGTGTGATGGCATGGCATCCACGGCCAGCTGTGCCTCAGGTTTTGTGCTTGAACCAAGAGATGCTTTTTAGTGGGCTTGCCTTGAAAGGAAGGGTGCTACCGTCCTCCCGTTCAGCAGGAGGCTGGAGCAAGGTGACAGTGCCACCTCCTCTGTGTCCTTTCTCCCTAAAATGCCTTTATGGGATCACTTGCGTGTGCTCAGATGGATGCCGGGTTGTGCAGGATTGTGCCTAGTTTGTGGCAGGATTGATACCAGGCTGCTAACTCTTTCCTGCTGCGGGAACACTGCGCGCGCTTTCCTTTTCATGAAGGGGCCATATGGCATTTTTCCATTGTGTCACCCAGCTGGCATTACATGAAAGGAATCGTTACTGAAGATACTCTGCTTATGAGCTGTGTAATTTAAAGAATAGGAGAGGAACTTGGATGCAAATATTGAAAGCATATTGATTGCCTTAGGCAGCAAACATTTCCATATTGCGCATTCCACACGACAGAGTCTGGTGCTGTAGTGAAACAAAACTCCTTATTTTTCCTAGGTTCTTTGGCTTTTACAACTGTGTTTTGTGATGAGTGCTTAGTGCAGGTTTTTTCCCTTCAAGTGCGTGGCTTGCTCTTCGGGGGCTGTGTGTTCAGTACTGGCAGCACTTTTTGACTCAGCTGAAAATTGGTTTCCTCTCACTTCCTCACAGCGAGGCTTAAAGACAGAGTTTGGTCTCTAATGTGTAGACACACAAGGTTGGCTTTTATTTTGTCTTTATTGCTTTACCAAACAGGTTTGCATTTGCTTTCTGTTGCCAAGTGATAATGTTGCCTTTTTTTTTTTTTTAATTGCTCCTTAGACAGGCGACACCTATTTTTAGATAACAAACTTGTGTCATAACACAGCTAGAAGTCATTGGAAGGGGCAGGATTAAAAGCCTGGTACCTTCGTGTCAGTGCAGAGCAATTTTTTGTCTCTGCAAAATGTTTAATGAGGTCCCCAAATGCCAAATGTTGCAGACGGACAGAATGAGCACAGATTGAAATAGTCTGTGATCATCAGAGCTGAACTCCCAAATTCCACTCTAGTGTTTTAGGCAGCCATATGCAAAATAAATATTTGGAGAAGAAGAAAATGTTGGAGGAGGGAAGCTTGGCAGAAGTTCAGCAGGAAGAAGCCTCCGATCCCACCTGCTGCGTTGTCTGAATGCCGCGGGCAGCGGTTCGGGCTCCGTGCGCCTCACAGCTGCTCTGCGGCACCGGGGGGCATCCGTAATCCTGGGGCTGGGCCCACAGGTTGGCTTGGTGACAACCCAGAGCCACGTTCAGTTCCGCGATCCCAAGACAAATGGATTTTTAATTACTGTCTGAAAAGCGATCCACTGAGTGTCTGAAATCTTGCTATTTTAGCAAGGGAACAACTGATGGCACGCACGGGCTCTGCAAACGTCATTGCAGTTTGAGACTTGATGTTTCTTGTCCTTCTTTAGTTTCAGATGCTCCTCTGCTTCCCTGACATCCCATTCCAGAGCAATCCTGTTCTTCGCTCGCCTTCTCTGTGTTTGGCAGGAATACATCGCTCTTCCAGAGGGCTTTCATTGGCAGTATCTGCTTCAGCTTTCGGGGCTAGACTGCTCCACCTCAAACCCATCCTGCTTTACTCCAGCCCCTCTCTTGTTCCAGCTTCTCCCATGGCGCTGGAACATTTGCAGGATTAGGCTTCATGTCAATCTTCTCGAGAAACCTGTTGTGTGAAGGAAACCGGAGATCTTCAAGGTGGTTGGGCCTGGGTGATTAGTTTCTCCTGGGGGATTTCTGCACATGCGCGGGCACCAAATTAAGAGAGCCTTGCAATTAAGAGACAGACGGGTCTTCATGGCTTCTCACTGTGTATATCCTGTGGATCCCAAATCAAGCTGTCGCCAGGTGTCCAGGTGTAACGCTGAGATCACCCGGTAAAGAGCTTCTTCCCAGGGGACCCCTGCACTGAGTTTCTGCTGTGTGCTCAGTGCCAACTACCTGTTGCCCTGTTTTGCTAAGGGAAAAATACTGTTCCAGCAGTCGGCTGGAGGGACCGTGCGCGAGCCAGGCTGGCCGGAGCCAGGGCTTGTCCTTCTGCTCCAGACAAGGGGGTTTTTGTTTGTTTGCTCCAGGCTGCCAGAGGGGAAGGTTTCCCTGTGCTCCTGAGAGCTGGCTTGAGCAGGGCGGGGAAGTCGTCTCCAAGCCTTCCGAGTAACGTTGGGAAAACACAAATGAGCCTTGCTAATGGCTTGGGGTTTTGCCTAGTTGACACCTCTAACAGCACCTCCTGCCTGTTCCAAGAGAGCCCCAACAGTTTCTGATACGAAATTTTCTTTGCTTCACCCCGCTGAATTAGAGGGGGAGCTGGGTGTCCATTCACGTGCAGCCTTCTCCCTGGCTGGGTCTGGGGTGCTGGTTTTAGCAGAAAACTCTTCTGAATAACAAGAGTAATGAGCAACAAGTTGTTCAGGAGTCACAGGGCCTTTACTGCCTGCTGTCAGCTGCTGGGCTGGGATTTGTGGGGCTGTAACTGGTGTCACCTGCAGCTAAAAACACCCATCGCTTACCGGAGCGCTCCAGCAACGCAGCGGGCAAGCTCTCCCTTTGTCCCGGATATTTTTGAATGCCCTATTTCAGCGGGAAACTTCATGTTTTGGTATTTGAAAAGCCCTCCAAACGTCCCCTGTGGCTTTGAAATGATGCCATGGTTTGGAGGCTTGGAGCTGTGCCTCCAGTTATTTTTGAAAAGAACAGGAACCTAAAAATAACCATGTGTACTTTTCCAGGCAGAATTAGCTCTTTTTTTTTTTCCTTTCCTTTTTCCTTTTTATTTTTTTCTATTTATTTGTGAGCCAAGCGTTTGCACGGAGGCTGCTGGAATGCAGCGCTCCGCGTGTGCATTTCTGGCTCTGTGCAGCCGGTCAAACCGAGCGGTGCCGGGGGCGCTGCCGGGGATGAGCGAAGTCCTCGCGCGAGGAAAAGAGCCCTTGACCCTGCGCAGCGCCCGCGCTGCCGCGTAACCGATATCCCCCTGCTGCCGCGGCGTCCCGGGGCTGCGACCTGCCCCGTTGCTTTGGGAATCGGACACCGTCCAACCTATTTGTGCAGTGTCCGGCGGGCAAATTGTCCATCTGGAAAAACCTGAAGAAAAACCTGAAGAAAAAGCGGCTTTTTCTGCCTCTAAATTTAGAACTGATGCAGGCTGGCGGCTCTTTGAAGCCGATTGCAGGGGAGCTAATTATCCTTTTAGATAAAGCACGGCTCCTGCATTGTCTAATCAGATGAAAATATCTGCATTACAGATGGTCCCTTCCATTCATTATTCACTAAGGAGATTAAGTTTCTCGGAGAGGGAGAACATGATGGGGGTGGGGACGCTGATTGGAAGAGATTGAGAGCATCCCCGTGGCTATTGCTGCTCCGCGCCGCGTATCCCCGCGCGACCCCAGCGTATAGGCTGCTTTCCCCGGCTTAGTTAAAGCAGTATGGGGCATATACAGGGAAACCGAGTGCTGGGGATAGTCAGAAAGCTCTTGCACTCTGTGGGCAGCAGCCAGCTGCTCGAGGAATCGCTGTCTTGCTTCCAGAGGGGAAAAAATAGTTTCCTCCCAGCCACAGTTGACCATCTGGTTATTTCCAAGTTCTGGTACTTTTCCTGGTGAGATTTTTTCCCTGAACTGTTGGCCGTGTTGGAGCTAGGGGAGTGCACTTCATTATTCCTGAGGTTAGTCTCCTGTTTCTGCACGAAAACATTTTACAGCCACTGGAAATTGCCTGGCTGGCTTGGAGGGCGGCAGCAGAGCCGCTCCCTTGCAGGGTTCTTGACCCGTCTCTGGCCCAGGGATCCTTCCCGTTCGTTCCGCTCAGCCCTCCTCTTCCTCCGGTGGAGCAGCTCGGCTCCCGCACCAGCCAGATTTCCTCCCCGTTGCCATTTTTCCGTGGCTCCCGGGTGAGGTCGGGCTGCTCTGCTGCCAAAGCCAAGCTGCTGCTGGACGGGCTCCGGCTCCGGCGCGGAGGCAGCAGCCGGTGGCCCCGCTCGGGCTGTCCCCGGCCGCAGCGAGCCCTGCCCGCCGCAGCGTCCGCTCGCTGCAGCGGAGAGGAGCCGCCGCGGGCGCCGCGTGGCCACTGAGCAGTCGCTGCCGCCGCTGTGATGTTCCCGGTGTTGCCATACGAACCAGGGCCTTGTTCCTCCTTGGTGCTACGCTCGTTAATTAGGGAGTTGCACATGATTTTTCTTTCTCCTCCCCCTCCTCTCCCCTCGCAAGCCTCCTCCTGCTCCACTTGTGACACAGCAGAATAGTGGCCCTGTGCAGCAAAGCACCCGCTTGCAGCGTCAACCTGTGTTCTGATGTGACGTGACGTGCTCCCATCAGCGAGTTATTCCATAAATCACCGTGGTCCTTTTCCAACAGGGCCTTTATGTGCTCCCTAGCTTCCAACTCAAAGGTGCTGGGAGCATTCGAGACGCGTGTCTGGCACCGCTGATCAACGAGGTGCCTCCCGCTCCGTTTCGAGGAAGCCCAGACAGGCCGGGGCCTCTCCCCACCCCGGGCAGAACCTCTCTGCGTCGATCCCCCTTGCAAGAAGATGGGATCTTGTTTCTCACTGGGGACTTGAGGAGGCAGCTTTGGATGTTTATGCTATGGATTCTGCAGCACAGAGAGCTTTTTGTCTTATGTACTGCAGAGCTTTAGTGAGTAAAGCATTTGTAAGGGGCTGGTTATACCCTGGAAGATCCTTGCCCTTTTCTCCTGTTTTAGAAGAAGGACTGAGGCCTGAGAGCAGAGAGGAAAGGACATCCAAAGCAAAAACCTGGCTGCACAGTTGGGGGTGTTTTCTCTCTTGGGTATTTCCTAAAGACTCGGTGGCCTCATTTACAATAACATTACTGAGTTAATAAAGCATATTTTGTCTTTACAGTAATTTACAGTAATATTTACAGTAATATCACTGAGTTAATAAAGTGTGTTTGGCTTCTCCAAGCAAGACGAGATACGCCGTAGAAAGGAACAGTGTTAACTCTCACGTGTGGTTTTTGTTTTGTCTTTTGTTCCTTTTTTTTTAAGCTGGAAAGAGGTGACTTCCTGTCAGAAGAATGGAGAGAGAGAATTGCAAACACAAGGTACCGTAAGCAGCTGAACGCCGCGTTATGAGCCGAACATTTCGAGGGTATATAATGGAAATTGGGAGGCTGGCCAGCTTTCTCTATAGAATTTCCACAGCAAACAGCCAAAATCTTATCTGCCACCTCTCATACTGGCTTCCTTAGATCTAGTTTTCCAACTGACCGGAAAAATAGGATTAAGTGCATGTTCCTTGATACTACATGGAAGGGTGTAACAGGTTATAGAGAGAATGACCCCTCTTTTGAATATCCTTATAACTAATGTCAGTGACTTGGCAAAATATTAGTTACATAGAGCCAGGTTCACTTTCCATTAAGAAAAAAAAAAGAAGTGAGGCTTTAAATTGGGGAATTTCATTAAACTGATGGTTTTTGAATCCTTATATCTGTGAAGATGTGCATAGAGCCCTTTTTTACAGTAGTAAAGAGGGAATAAAGTTAAAGAATGAAAATATTCTCCTATATTTTAAAAGGTTTTGCATCCTTTCAGCTTTAAGTCACAAGTCTACGGGTTCAGCCCCTTCCAGGGCCACCCCGTTTGGTGGGGAAGCAGAAGACAGGAGTGGAAAAGCCTCTGGGAGGTGCTCAGGGCTGGGGCAGGTCGTGGGTTGCTGCCAGGACAGTGCTCGAGAGCCCTCCCTGGAGCAGGGCTCTGCCAGGCTGGTGGCCTTTGCGTCACCCGCCCCGCTTTAACGTCTGGCTTGGGGACAGCCTTGTCCCGGCCCTGCACTTAGCAGCGTGGTCTGCCTCTGTGGCTCGCTAAATGCACTCCCCTCTGCTGCTTTGATTCCTTTGGAAGAAATTTTGCTTTTTCTTCTCTAGACTGAGTGCATCTTGCTGCAGGGGGAAGTGCTGGTAGATGTTTGTTTTGCATGGTACCTGCTAGCCGTCCTCTTGCTCTCTGCTACAGATATTCATAAAGCAGCAGCTTTTTGTTCACAAATGCAAGGCGTTTGGGTTTGTCCCGGCAGTTGAGCATCTGCTCATTTAATGAGGCTGCACATTGCCGGATAAATTTGCATTGGAGCCGTCCAGGCTCCTCACGTAAGTGGAAGTGTCGCCCTCGGAGCGGCCGCGGCCGCAGGGAGCCCGCGGGCCGTCCCGCGCTGCTCCAGTGTTGCCGCCGCGCGTGGCCGGGGACAGCGGCGCGCGGGGAGCACAGGGATGCGCTCAGCGGGGACGAGGGGCTCCCGTGGGTCCCTCACGTGCACACAGACATCGTGCCAGATCGAACGCTAAAGAATATTCCTGGCAGGTTTCCTCTTTTTCCCTTCCTTCCCTGGATGTTTTCTAGTCACATTAATATGCTTGGCTGTTCTGCAAGGCCTCTTTCTTGGCACGCGATGGGAAGGAGGAGGAAAGAGCCGCTGCTAGCCTCACTTGCCAAGCAAGACTTCCCAGATTTCTAAGAGCAAGGCGTTAGCAGGAATAAGACTTTTTCCCCCCACTTATTGGTGGATGTGCATTTTTTTTTTCTTTTTCCAATTGGGGTTTAAATAGCTTTGGCTGCTACTCTTAAAGCCACTGTCTTTTGGAGCTTTTTGCGTGTGGGGGCACTGGAAGGGGGCTTTGCAAGCAGACCTGCTGTAAAGCAATTGATTTTGTTGAAACAACCTACAGGAAAGGTCCAATGCAACTTTTACACTCAGGGTGCTCAATGGCTTCGCAAAGATGGGGAGGGCTCCTGTTGCGAGCTGCTGGGAAATGGGGGGCAAGGGCAGTTCTGCACCCAAAGCACGAGCAGACTTTCTGGTTCTTAAAAATACTCTTATTTCTTTAATCCATAACGTGGAATCGTTTGTGCGATTCTGCCTTTGTGCAGGGCTGTTTTCCAGGTGACCGATGTTTTTAAGGAGCAAAATAACCCACCCGTCTTGTTGAGAGATGCGGCTCCCCCGCTGCAGGGTAGGGTGAAGCACTGAGCCTAGGGCAGCGATAATGTGTGAGAGGTGTGAGCTGCTGCTTCACATCGTGAAGGAACAGCATAAAAACCGTCAGGGAAAACACGCCGGGATATTTAGCTGTGGTGTTGTTAAACAAAGGCAAAGAAATAATTTGGGTGAAGTCTTTGCTTCCTAGAACAGACTGTTTTGTTGTGCACTACTGTCGGTGCGTTGGTGGTAGGTAGTGTTGACCTCGGTGTGAGAGAGAACGTCATAGAATCACAGAATGGTTAAGGTTGGAAGGGACCTCTAGAGCTCATCTAGTCCAACCCCCTGCACGCGCAGGGTCACCTAGAGCATGTGGCACAGGGCTGCATCCAGGAGGATTTGGAAGATCTCCAGAGAAGGAGACTCCACAACCTCTCTGGGCAGCCTGTGCCAGTGCAAGAGAGATTTTAGACGTTTCTGTGTTGAAACCTCTGGGCATAACTAATAAGTTTATGGGGCAAAACTCGGCGATATTATGAAAGGAATTGTAGGATGACAACTGTTTCTGCACAATCTGTGACAGCTAGAGGTAACTCTGTGTTTGAAACCATGCAAGAGGAAAACCAGCTTGCTGCCTGGAAGTAGCTGTATAATCCGGGATAAATAGCATTTTTTGCTCATACTAGTGACACTTGCAGCATGCTTTTTGAGGGGTAGTGGTGTATGCGTGTATGCTAAAATGCTGCTTGTCTGTCCCTGTTTATTAACTAGACCATTATCTTGCAGTGTAATTTTTGTGAATAACTTTGCCTTTGGTCCTGAGGTGGATCACCAACTGAAGGAGCGCTTTGCGAACATGAAGGAAGGTAACAAATCGAATGTAAAACTCTTTTCCCTTGGCTTCCTGCTTGCTGCAGGAGCTCGTGGTGGTAAATGGTTTAGTTATAACCATCACAAGCCAGGTTGGTGGGTTTCATTCTGTTCCTTCTGGATGAGTTTCTGCACCACAATGGTTACTCCTTGGACTTCTTAATTGCAGTCTTAACGTATACTCCAATCCACATGGTCTTCCTCGTCTGCAATAGCTTTGCTTGTTAAGATTTTATGCAGGGCTTTGTGGGCTAGGAGGACCTACTGCTTCTTTCCTGCCTGAAGGTCTTTGGATCTTCCAGACACCAGTGGCAGGGAAGGGGGTAGAGGATCCTTATAACTGTTGAAGCTGCAAGGCTTCCTGGCTGTACGTGCAGGCATTCATAAATCTGGTGTCTGCAGTTGCATGCTGAATTTGATTGTTGGATTCTCCTGTTTCAAATTGCCCCTTTTGTAATCGAGTATGAACTAATAAGTGTTAAAATGTGGGCACTGTCACTGGCAACGTCTTCCTCTTGAGAAGATGCATCATGGATAGTAGTGACTCGAGTGTCCTGTAGTGCCACAGTGGCCCCTGAGGTGCTTGAGATACTCATGGGGTCTTTGTTTCTTTCAGCTTAACCACAGACCCCAGAACTTAATCTGTCTTCTCCGATTCTCCAGGTTGATCTTTTTGATTTTTCTTTTGTAGCAACTTGAGAGAAGTGGGAAGATGTGGCGAGTTCAAGAGCTCTGTGTAAAATGGAGACACCTGAGCTCTCACCACAGTTTTGCTTCATAATTTGCTCGGGCTCTCTGCCTTTGATTAAATGACCATAAATAGCTGTAAAATGGAGATTAACATCCTTTTTCTGAAATAAAAGGACTTTGGGGGCTTGTGTATAAAAGACCCTAACTAGAAATGAGATAGCGGTGTTCCTAATTAAATTTTCTGTAGATTGCCACAGAGAGTTAATATGCTCCTTTTTCTGGAGTGTTTTTAAGATCTGTCATTTTTAAGTGGTCCTTGATGTGCTGCCTCATGTCTAGCTAACGGGATTAATATATTCTCTTTCCTGGAGGCTGCCAGAATTAGCCTCATGATATATCTTTTTTATCCTGGTAAGGGGATAAAAATGATGGTGTTATTTGGGCTGCTCTTTCAGGCTGTGTACTGAGTTATATTCAATAACCAATCATTTCTAGGAGATACAGTGTTAACTGACTTTGTGATTTTTTTCTTTTTCCAGGTGGGAGAATTGTGTCCTCAAAACCTTTTGCACCTCTGAATTTTAGAATAAACAGTCGAAACTTGAGTGGTATGATTGCCCTTTTTTTCTTATTTATTGTTATTACGTGATATTCATTATCTGACCCTGTATATAGTGGGACTTTTTGCTGCTCTTTTAAGAGCTATATCAATATATAGAAAAATGCTGCTGTATTTATATAGCACATATGTGCTAAAGGCACAGGCATATTAAATAAATAAATCCGCCAGAAGACACGGACACCCGTTTCATGAGATTCATCCTGTTTTGTGTACGTGTCTGTAGTGCAGATGTTTCCCTAGCTTTCTCTGCCTGGGTGTGTTTTAGAGTTGAAGAGAAATAAGGTGTTTCTAGGGCGTGATTTATTACAAGCTACAAAAGGAGTCACAGTGACTAGCTTGCACAAAGGCTCCTTATTTCACAGCTGTCTAAATTTGGACAGGTAAATCCCACCAGTCACAATTTGTAGGGCCTAGAAGCTGCCGTGTTTGTCTTTGAATGTCTTCTCTTCCCTACTGCAAAGCAATCAAACGGGCCCGGCCCATAAAAGCCCCGTTGCAGTATCTGCTTTATTGCCAGCATTTTTTCCCCCTCTGAACTGAGGAGGCTTCACGTTTGCTGGCGTTACCCTCTGCAGGGCTCAGAACTGCAGACTGAGCTTGTGAGAACACCCGTCCTCCCGTGCTGGTGTTTGTGCTTCAGACTTTTCTAACTGCTTGTTGCTGAAAGCTTCGCAAGCAGTAGGAAGCTTCAGGCTAGGGATTGCATGTATTTCCTATATCCAATGCAAAACCATCCCTAAAAAAACCCGCTGTATTCCCTGCCTTCTGCAAACATGGCTAGCTGCATACCAGGTTACAAATCTCAGTCTCTGTATTCCTTTTTTTGGGCTGCTGTTTATGGAAACTCCTTTACAAGAATAGTAATTTGAAGGCTGTCGTTAAGACCTTTCAGTGAAGAAGTGCCTTAGTGCGGTCTGTTTTTGCGAAGCCCAAATTGCTGAGAGTGCCCTTTGCAGAGAGCACCTCAAAGCGCCCGGTTCTGGCGTGTTGCTGATACTGCCCTGTGCTATCTGATTGCTTGGAACCTTATTAATCATTTTGACCCTGTCTTTTAAGTCCATATCCAAAATGGATTGGCAAGCCAGAGTTAAAGAGAGACCCATGTACATATACACAATTTCTTGGCTTCTCAAGCCTTTTTTCTCCAGGCTTTTTCATGTCTTGTTTTATCACTCTTTGCTGTGTTTGGGATGTTACAGTTCCAAATAAGTTGGTGGGGAGGCAAAGCAGGCCCTGTACTGCTTCTTTCCCTAATAAAACACTTTGGGCTGTTTCTTCATTGTTTTTCAGCCTTCACCCTAGTATTTCAGTGAGAATAATTTTCTAGAGTGCCACTTGATAATTCTTGAATGTTGACATTAAAATTATATAGAGATACCTAATTAAACTTTGGCCTTAATTTTTGCTTGGCAAAAGAATAGATAATAGCATCCCCTAATAGATAACAGTAATTCCAGTAAGAGGTCTTCAAGAGAAATTACCTTTGTATACTGCTAGAAATGTGGAGGAATTGTGGAAATTCAGTTTTAGGTTTTAATCTCAGTCTGCCACCGTTCTCTACATGGGCAATACTAATATCAAGTAAATGTTCATGTGATATTTGAGCCTGGGACTTGCTTCAAGCTTAATAATTTGTTCTAAATGACACTTTTAAGGAAGTGCCATCCGCTTAGAGCACATGGCATTTAACGTGGCATATCCTGGACGTCCAGGGAGGGTGATTTGTTCACTTTGCTGGGCTAACATTATGCTGCTGCTTTGCCAGGGCTTTTTAACACCTTTATTCAACCCTTTTCTTTCCCTTTGGGCACCCAAGTGTGACTTGGCTGACGTGGCCTGATGCCTGTTAATTGTTCTGATATAAAATTTGAACAGTAAAGTAATGAAAAAAATGGAATAGAATAAAACTTTAAGAATGTGGTATTTTTTTTTCCTCAGTGTCTTTTTTGTCCTTAGTAATTCCTTCTGGAAAAAGAAATGTGGGAAAAGTTGGGACAGACTAAAAACAATATTAGAACATGGGCAAAATGATGATTGCTGTTGTTGTATCCTAAACTTTCTTTTCTGACTCTTCTGGGTATTTTTCTCTTTAATTAGAAATGTGCCATGATATTTCCGCTGCAGTCACTCCACTTACTTAGAGTTGAGTGGTTATGGTTAAATATTTGGACACATCCTATATCTATCAGCTCTGGGGAACAAAACAAATACAGACAAGAAAACAAGTAATAATAAATATCCTCCATCCAAATATAGGGCAGTTACAGTTCACGTGGGTTGGATCTGTCCATAATCTGCAGCTGGTCCGAGCTGATTGAGTCCTGCCCATCACTGCGGATTTGCTGTCACTGGATCCCCTGTGCGAGTTATTTCTGAGTCATAGGAAAGTTTTGCTCTATTGAAAGTTTTCCCTAACTCATAAAATGTAGATCCTCAACATGCATTTCCCAAGTTTTCTGCATGGTGTTTGTGGCAAGGGAATAAGCAGTGCTGCCTGTGCTTTCTTCCAGGGCACTGCTATCCGTAGGCAATGTTTATTCTTCGGTTGGGAACCCGCACAGCTGGATTCAACTCAGTAGTTCTGAGCAGAAAACTGGTGTGAGCCTTAATTCCCTAACTCGACTTTCTCCCTTTAGATATTGGCACTATAATGAGAGTTGTGGAGCTGTCACCACTGAAAGGGTCTGTGTCGTGGACCGGGAAACCAGTTTCTTACTACCTGCATACTATTGACCGAACCATAGTGAGTACCCCACGCTTCTCCGTTTGTTTGCCTGCTTTTGGATGCAAACTTATTCTTGAGGGTTGTTTTTATATAATTCTTGCACATTTACAGAGCCTAATGCGTCTTGCTGGAGCGGGTGCCAGTGGACAATTCCCCCAGTTACTGCTCTAACTAAACATGCAAAAACCGCCGTGTGGTTTTGCCCTTAGCGACTTCAGAGCAGCATGTTGCACAAACAGATTAATTATGCACAGTGCTATGGTACTCTGCAAATTAGTTGAAGATGCATAGATTTATGAATATAATTCCTCTTTGCGTGTTCCAGTATAAAAACTGTTTATAGTACTCTTCCTTTTTACACTGAGTGAAGATGCTGTGGTTTTAATTCTTCAATCTGCCTTGCGGTGTATGGAGCACTTCCATTTCATGATATGCAAGCAGCAGTTCTCAGCTGAAATTGCAGTTGCAAAGCTTAATAACGATGCTGCTCACTGTATTTTTTTTTCTTTTTTTAAAGTAAACTTTTATGTGGAAACACTTTATTTCCACAATATCCGATTTATTCTATATTATGGTGATACGATGCTAAGACTACTTTTCTAAGTCTGCTTTAGTCTAATGCTGTTGCTGTTAAAGAACATGCTAGAGTGCAGACAAATATTTTAGTGGCGTGTAGGAATAAATTATCCTCTCTGAAAATAACTTCTGTTGAGTGGAGATACATTACACAAAGCTTTAAAGCAAGGCTAGGCTGTACTGAAGATGATAAGCCTTGTTGAGGCTTGGATTATGTCCTTCTATGCATTAGAACCTGTGACTTTAAAAAGAATGTATGGAAATGGCTTCTTTTAGGGGCTTATCAGAAGGAAAAAAATGGTCAGAATTTCTGCAGTTCTGCATTTGTTTTAATATTGTGTTCTTCATTTAGCCTTCTGGTCTGACTTACAAAATGACTATCTTATCTTTTCCTTTCAGCTTGAAAACTACTTTTCTAGTCTCAAAAATCCAAAACTCAGGGTAAGTTTCAATCAGTTTTCTGTAGAAAACTCAAAATAATGAAGCAGTGATAGTATGGGAACTGTGTTAAAGATCTTCAGAATTGCCAGGGGAAAAAAAAATGTGCATGGGACTTAGTGAAGCATCCTAAGCCATCAAGCACCACTGCAGTCAGGTTCCAAGAGTTTCACTTCCAAGAGTGAATTTGTTTTTTGGAGCGACTTTGCTGTTTCAAGTCGTACAAGGTTTTTGTAATGCCATAGTAACACATAGAAGGTTAAAGGTATAGGTAAAGCTGTTGACATTTAGGAACTTTTTGCTTTTTTGTGGGGCTATTTTAATACATTTTTATATATAGCACCAGTGTGACACGTAGGGGAAAAGGTTGTGGCCTGTTCTCCTTTCTCTAGAGGCTGCAGGTTTGAAGTCCTTTATAGTAACTATTGCAGCACAACAGGGTAACTTGCAGTTATCTTCTTGTTCACACTCAGTGTTGCATGGGGCAGGATAAATGTTTTTTCCTGTGCTGGTAACAAAAAGGATAACTTTCCTTTTTAAATTAGCCTTTATATGATATCAGCCTAGAAGAATAAGCTGGGGAATATAAGGCTCTGTGTTAGAAAAGTGGCAGCAAGTTATAAAGTCTTTTCAAATGTTTTTTCAGGAGGAACAAGAGGCAGCTAGACGTCGTCAACAAAGAGAAAATAAGAGTAACACAACTACTCCAACGAAGGTTCAAGAAAACAAGGTGAACTCACATTTTCATACAGTAAATATTTATGTTGCGTTTACTTTGTGTTATGTAAAGTTAAGCTATGCCTATACTTTTGTCTATGCCAGTAAAAATGTGACCATATGGGAATTTTGTTCTGAATATGTAAACTACTATAGCCTTGCTGTGAGGGGAAAAAGTGATTTAATAACTTCATAAGATCTGCCCTTGAGAATTGCAGCTATAGTTCTGAGGGGGAAAAAAAAAAAAGTACTGCCTGATGAAGAGAGCAGTTGGATTTCTAGCCTTCCTTTGCCTTCCACACTGACTTGCAGAACTTTTCCTAAGCCAAAGCCCATTGAGTGGAGTCTGGGGTGTGTTGAATTGCTGTTGCAAAGACTCATTTCCTTTCCCATTCAATTGCATAATGTTGTTGGAAATAAAAGACTGTTCCTATCCAAAAATATTAAGTACTTGATGTACTTTGACTCCTTTGTGAAATGCAGTAGGTGAAAATACTCAATGCAAGGTGAGTAATCAGCTTTTCCTAGACAAGTTACAGAGTTCCTTCTCTGTAATGAATAGATCCAGAAGAGAATTGATACAACTTCTTGGATCTCAGGGGCTGCTTTAATTTCAAGGAAATCTGTCTAGCTGGCTAGCTAATTAAGTTACTTAATTAGAGTGCACAAACTTTCTTCCAAAAATTATTAAACCAAATTATTCATGCTTGCTTAAAAGGATTGCTGCATACGCAGGTATAAACGGCTAAATATTAAAGGGTTTTTAAAATTCTCTTAGGATTCTGGTGCTGAAGAAGAAAAAGCTGGGGCAAATTCTGTTAAAAAGCCATCTCCCTCCAAAGCACGTAAGAAAAAGCTGAGTAAAAAAGGAAGGAAAATGGCAGGCAGGAAACGAGGACGTCCCAAGAAAATGAACACTGCAAATACAGAGCGCAAGACCAAGAAGAACCAAACTGCACTAGAACTTCTGCATGCTCAAACTGTGTCGCAAACATCTTCATCCTCTCCTCAGGGTGAGTTTGAGGAAGCCTCACTTCTACCAAAGTGTTGAGAGTCTGAGTGCTTTGAGGTCCTGCTTCTTTTATTGCTCCCTTTAGTTTGGTCTTCATGTGTGACTTCTCCCTTGCTGTTAAAGCAAAGTTCCTTTTGAAGTGGTGGTCTATCTTGGTCTGAGATGATGATGATGATGCTGGTGATTGAAGCTGTCTGCAGTTATTTGCTCGCTGCTGTTCTCAGGCTAACACCAAACACCATTTGTTGTAGTAGTTGATCTAGCCAGTTTACTGGGTCTTGCATTATAGATGACATACTTTCTAATGACAAAGCTACTGTACACTTGCCAGAAATGCTGAATTTCATGAATTTGTGATCTTTTTCTCTCTTCAGATGCATACAAGTCACCTCATAGTCCATATTACCAACTACCTCCTAAAGTGCAACGGCATTCATCTAATCAGCTACTGGTGACACCCACCCCACCCGCACTACAGAAGCTGCTAGGTGAGACTGAAGTGGTGTTGGTCTGTAGGGTTTTTTGGGGACCTTTACTTACTTATTTCTAAATAGCAAATCAAAGGGTGGTCAATAGACAGCCACAGTGGGAGCTCTAGATTGAACAAGAGTGGGGGAACTTCACCCCACTGCCTCCTTTGACATCTAGTCTCTTGCTTGTTGCTGTAGCTGACATCCTGGTTTGCATTTCTTTTTGATATTGCTTCAACTGTAATTTGGCCCAAAAGAAGGGGAACTTACAGCCCAAACAATAAAAAAGAGGGAGCAAGGAGGGTTAAATGTGTTTTCTCTCATTTGAAATGTGTTATTTCCTTATGTATTTTGCAGACTCTTTTAAGATCCAGTACATGCAGTTCATGGCATACATGAAAACTCCTCAGTATAAAGCAAGTCTGCAACAGTTACTGGAGCAGGAAAAGGTAGTGTTTTTGCTTGGTTGTTTTTTAAAAAAGCATTTCTAAACAAAAGCTGACAGGCTACTAAATACCTTAGAAGAAGGGGGAAAACCCTGGGGGCTGTAACTGTGCACATCTTAATGACTGTGCTGCACCAGACCAATTGAAGACCCTGCCAGAGCAAGGCTTGCTCTGAATGACTGTACATGGAGATTTTGTTAACTAGGTCAGCCTGTCATTCTGTGTGCTTAAATTCCCTCTCCGTGAACTGGGAAAGATGCATCTCCTCTTCCCTCTTAACATGCTACCCGCCTTGCAGACCACCTGACAAGACTTTTTTCTGCAATTCGAGTTCCACACTGAGCTGCATGCATATGGAAAGTGCTGTGGCGTGAACCCTTCCTTCTCTCCCCAACTTTTAATTTCCAAATGTTACAGGTCAACTTTTCCAGCAGTATGTGCTTAAATATTCTTTTGCTTCCCTCCATGGTGGCATCCTGTGAGCTGCCAGTATATCTGTGCTTAAATAATTACATGTGGATTAATCTAGCTGAACATTGCAGCGAGTTTGAATGACGTCTGCTTTAAATCCTTGGAATTGAATTTTCTGAGGGTTTTTTGTTTATTTGCTTTTGGGTTTTTTTAATATTTTATTTTTTATAGTTTAAGAAAACCTTAAATGAGTTGCAAATATCCTAGCAGCCTTAAGGATGCTTTGGTACAAGGATCTCTTGGTACTGACAGTATGTCAAAGCTACACTGGTGGGCAAAGTATGAAACTTTAAATGGGGAGTTGAAATACATGGAAAGGCATAGAAAATACTTTAATTATGAAGTGTTTTTTAATCTGTTGCTGTAGAGACTTCTCTCCAGTAGAGGGAGGAGATTTACTGCCTAAATGCCTTTCCGTCTTGCATTGCCTTACCTCAATTAATGAATAATTTAATTGCTTTCTAAATTAGTCCCGATGAGATAGCCTGCTTAGGTACTTGCTTAGAGGAACCTTTCCCCTTGGAGCTCCTCCATACCCTTTAACGTCCTGGGAAGTCCACCTTTTGGTAGCCCTCATTGAACGTTTCCTTTATTTCCTTTCTGCAAGTGTCAGCGTCGAGCCGGGGCAGTGTTTTGTGGGGTTTTCCAGAACTGGAACCCTTTTTTTCTGCAGGAGAAAGGCCAACTTGTGCCACCCATTCCTTCCAGCGAGTGGGTCTGGTGCTGTTGTGATGCTAATGAAAACCTTTCTGCGGCGCTTGCTCCCGCTTGTTCTCGCCATTGAACAGCACTTGGAATTTGGGATCTTTTCTTTGAGCAGTATATTTTTCTGCATGTAGGAATGTTATCAGAAAAATCAGATCATAAAGTTAACTTACCTCCTTGGACAGGAACAGAATAAAAAACAATAGTGTGAAATTATTGTGCGTACGCTGGAAGTACGACTCGAGAGTGAGGAAAAGTTATCACTTTGTGCTGGCATCTGACAGCTGTTGCGTAAAGACATTTAAAATGGGAAATTTGATGTGAAACGATGATTTGATGGAGTGTTATGCCAAGAGCACGGCTGGTTACACTTCATGAAAGCAGATGCCAGGCTGCTCTGGCAGAGGGGCTGTTGCTCTGTTTAAGGACTCCCCCTAACATGTTCTTTTATTTTTTTTTAACTACAATAAAAATGTCTCTACTACGATTCTAAAATAAACAAGATGCTTTGAGCTTCTAGTTCACCGGAGTACCCTTAGATGGAGCTGTCAGCTCCTGCACTGCTCGAAAAGGCCACATGAGATGCCTGATGCTGAAGCCCAGTGGATCTTTTCCGCGTCACCCTATGGCACCTTGAGGATTGCAGGGACTCAGCCCAATCTTTAGTCAGAGACAACGGGAGCTGTGCACCGGGCCTGCTGTTTTGCTCTCACAGTTGGAACTTGCTCGTGCTGCTGCTTCACTTGACCGCATGGTTTGGAGGGTCACGGTGTCTTTCTCCTTGTCCTCCACCTCCTCGGGAATTGTTTGCCAAATTCCTGCTTGATTCCCGCAGAAGTTGTGTGGGGGCAAGTGGGATCTGCAAAGCTCTTTCCTCTCCCTGCGCTCATCCTGCGACAAGGAATGGAAAAAATGTGAGACTCCTCAGCCAGTCCTACCCTGGCCCTTTGCTGCTCACCCAGGGCAAGACCCCGGAATGAGTAAGCCGATATCCAGTTAAGGAATGTTGCAGGCAGGAAACGTCCCACAAGTAGAAGGGTAGGGTGGCTCATTAGAGTGACTTTGGCTTTAGAAACACAAATGGTTTGGCTAATTTATGACTTTCCTCCTGCCTCCCCCACAACGTATTTTCATTTACTGAGTGTCTTTTGTGAATATTATGTAGGAAAACTCTGAGTTGGGACTCTAGAGATTTAGCCTATTCTCAGTTTAGTAACAGATTTCATGCAGATAATGTTTTCCAGTTCTGTTTCTCCTCTATAGGATGTGGTTATTGCTACTTCTTTACAGATGTGCTAGGCAGTTGAAAATGAATTTTTAAGAATGTCCTGATTGTATGTTACTGTATAGTAAAGAAGTTTATTTAAAGGTTCTTTTCAGCTTAAAAAACTTCCTTAGAGCATTGAACACTGGCAAATACAAGATGCCAGAAGCCTGAGAAGAGCTGCATTAGTCCCCAGATCTCCTCTCTGAGCTCAGATTCATTTCCATCTGTGTACCAACTTGCCTTCAAAGCTAGATGTAAAGTTCTTCCTTCCTTGGTGCTGAACATGCATTTTCTCACTCTTTCCTCTTCTAGGAGAAAAATGCCCAGCTACTGGGGACTGCACAGCAGTTATTCACCCACTGCCAGGCGCAGAAAGAGGAAATAAAACGTCTTTTTCAACAGAAACTTGATGAGGTTGGTCTGGTGGAAATGGATGCTTGTTTGCCATCTGGGTGGAAATGTTTTTGCTAAAAAGGTGCAAGACCAGAATGGTCCAGGGTCTTCAACCTCCTTTTTGCAGATGGCATTAAATTACATGGAATCTCTTTGCTTCTTTGGTTAGGTTTTATTTTTGCTGTTCAGATTGTTGTGCACCACTTTGGGTGAAGGGGGGACAGTCCACAGACAACGCTGCCTTTTAATAAAGGGTTGTTGTTAGTTGAACAAATTCTGCATTGCTAGTGCAAGTTCAGAAGCTCAAAAGGAAACGTGATTGCTCTGCAAAAATAGTGTTCTTGTGGTTGACAAGAGAAACTAAATGGCAGCTTTGAAGTTGAATTGCTAGAGCAGCCACTCAAAATGAGGTATTTCTGAGCTTCCTCATTACCTCATTTGTAAAATATTGATGAGAAAGTGCTTCAGAGTGTCTTTCTACAAACTATTAAAGTTTTACAGGTCTCCTTAATGTTACCTTTGAATGTGACAGTTGTCTGGATTTAGTGTCAAGATTATATTGAATGATCTCTCTCTCTCTCTCATCCTCCATCGTGTAGTTGGGAGTTAAAGCTCTGACATACAATGACCTGATTCAGGCTCAGAAGGAAATCTCTGCTCACAATCAGCAACTGAAAGAACAGACAAAACAGCTGGAGAAGGATAACAGCGAACTCAGGAACCAGAGCTTACAGCTGGTGTGTACAAAGCTTGAATCTGAGCAGCAGTGATGCTCCCATTTGTGCAAGGAAGGCAGGTTGTGACCCAAGAGCTGCCTCAACTTTCTGGTTGTTCCTGTATAGAGGAACATATATATTTCTCGATAAAAGAACGATATTGGTGGAGAGAATGCAGGCGGTCTCTTTTCTTGGAGACCTTTGTTTACCTCTAAGAAATGCTGAGATGACAGTTGGCTCTGGCCTGAGCTGGCTCGACACTGAACTTGGATCTCACTGGCCAAGAAGTTTGTATAGTGTTTGCTTCATGGTGGCCATAACCCTTCTTTTTTCTTTCAGGATTAAGGTAGACAAGGGGAAAAATTTGTTCTGGGGTGTTTAGTTATGCTGGGTGATAAGACAAGTTAAGACAAAAGCTGGCCAGCTCCTGCCACATTAAAGTGGGGCTACAGGACCATTCTGGTGGTGTTTGGCTTGAGTTTAAGAGGACGAAAAGCATCTTGCAGAAATCCAATTGAAAGATGATGGCACATGCCTTGTGCCTTGGGTGGTGGGAAACAGCAAAAGTCCTTTTTGAATCTGTTCATTCTGTGTCTCCGCAGCTGAAGGCGAGGTGTGAAGAACTGAAGCTGGATTGGTCTACACTGTCACTGGAGAACTTGCTGAAGGAGAAGCAGGCATTGAAGAACCAAATTTCTGAGAAACAAAAGCACTGTTTGGAGTTGCAGGTAGAGAGCAAGGGGGGAAAAAGAGGTCTAAAGTCACAGGCCTGGATTAACTCTTGGATAATAGGCCTCTTGGGGTGTTTGATTAGATATGATATGATGAGTAAGCCAGCTGGCTGTTACACTTTTTCTAGAGATTAATATTTCGGAGGGTTTTGGTAAAATTGAGACAAATAAAAACACAGGTAACTTTTTTGACTCTCAGGATAATAAAAGGAAGCAGACACTATGACCTGATTCCCTGGTAGTGCTGTGAAAGATGGAATCATGGTTCTTTGAAATCATTAGAAATCTTGACCTAATATACAAAAGCAGCGCCTTTCTTTTCATAATGTGTGGCTTCAGAGTCTTCTGTGTGTTTTGAAGTTTCGGTTCAGAGATTGGTTTCCACAGAATATCACCTAACCATAGTTTAAAAAAATGAAACTCCTGTGACCACAGAAGTTTCTTTCCTCCTTGTGAGATAAGCTTTAGAGGGATTTTTATTTTTGACTTGTCATGGGATGATGCTTTCCTTCTGTGACTGGCAGTAGTGAGTTACTCTGTACTTCTTAAACATGCACGTGTGTGTGTATGTATAATATATATAAATTTATATTGGAGGTACCTTATGTTTGCTTCCAAAAGTTGAAGGGTGCTTTCTAATAGTCTCTGAGTCATTCCCCTTACTGGCATCTTTTGATCTTACAAAATGAGAGTGGCCTGTTGAGATTTGGTTCTAAAATTGTAGGTCACTTGTTTCGCATTACTCCCAGAAATAAATGAAACTATTTCTGAGTTGTCTCTGATGGCAAACTCCATAATGTGTTAAAATTCCTAAGTATGGTCTCTAGTTGTTGTCTTCCTCTTCATTTAAAGATCAGCATTGTGGAACTTGAGAAGAGTCAAAGACAGCAGGAGCTCATGCAGCTGAAATCGTATACGCCGTCGGATGAGTCGCTGTCAGTCCAGCTACGCAATAAAAACCATCTGAGCCGTGATCCTGAGGCTGATCATGGCAGGTTCCAACTTGAGCTTGAATGCTCTAAATTTCCTGTGCCCCACATCAACGGTATGAGCCCAGAACTGTCCATGAACGGCCATGCTACTCCCTATGAAATTCATAACACTTTTAGCAGGCCCTCCTCCAAGCAGAACACCCCTCAGTACACGACCTCCCATCTGGACCAAGAAATAGTTCCATGTACTCCAAACCACAACAGCAGACAGAAGGCAGACAAGATGACGAGCTTGTCCTTACCCGATTACACCAGGTTTTCCCCTGCCAAAATAGCACTAAGGAGACACTTGAATCAAGACCATGCAGTCAATGGAAAAGCAACAGCTAATGAGATCCAGAGGTGAGAGTGATCATTTTCTAGGATGGGAAAAGAGGGGTGACTGTATTTGTCTTTAGTAAAAGTAGTTTATTCGCATTGTGGAAAAATAATTTTAAATAGTTTTATATACTTAAAGCTTTGTACTGTAGATCAGCAAAACCAGCATTGCCAACTGATCAGATGAAGAAGCTGTGTAGTGCCTTGTGTTTGGTACAGGAATTCCTTGTATTCTAACCATTGTACATGTCTGTTCCAGAGTTGACCATGTAAAAGAGAATGGCCTTACATATCCAAGCCCTGGTATTAATGGCATAAAGCTGAGTCCTCAGGAAACTCGGCCCTCTTCCCCAGCGGCCTTACCCATTGCAAGCGAGAAGGTAAGAAGAGCTGTGATGGTGCTGGAGTGCAAGGACCTTACACCTACTAGAACAAAGAAAGAGTAACAAAGAGAAACAGGGACTGAGGGATGCAAATGTTTTCTGTCCTGTGGTCACCTTGGTGTAGGATATAACACAACTAAAGAGTAGGTGTGGTAGAAAGAAGGGACTGGCTAGAGGAATAGAGGACAGAGCTCATGACAGAGACTTTCCTCAGAGGGGCTGGTTTGCCTATGGATTATGCCAGCAATACAGTATGACTTTGGTTTGGTCTGAATCTATTTCTACTTCAACGCAAGTTTATTTTCCATTTTAAAAAAGAAAAAAAAAAAAAAAGCTTTTCTGCCTCATGCTTGGTCCTGCTATGGATCCTCCTGGTGCTTGTTTCAGAGCAAGAGCCCTTCAGCAGGAAGTAACCATGGAAATGTTTCTGGCTGCTGCCTCTTCTGCATACAGAGCACCTCGAGATAAAAAAGTTGTCAGATGAGTGCTTTCCACAGAGCTCTCACAAAGCACTAGGAAATGGGCTTGCCTGAAGCGTGCTTTTCCTTATGCTTTTGTGGCTAGCGGTAGCTGGAATTTGCATATCTTCCTACAGTCAGATACTCCTGTCCCAGTAGTTTGGTGTTGCTGGGCAAGCTGGCTTTGCTTCTGTAGTCATCACTCTTAAGCATGTGGTTCTTATACAACCACATGCAACTAAATGAGCAGGTTACTGTTAGTTTTTACAAAGTGTTTTTGGTAATAGCATACGGTAAAGCATGACTTTTTTTCTTTTTTTCCCATTTGCAGGTTTTGAGAGAGAGAACCTCTGTGAGTAATGGAGAAACTATCACCAGCCTACCTATCAGTATTCCTCTCAGCACAGTGCAGCCCAATAAACTCCCTGTTAGTATCCCTCTGGCCAGCGTAGTCCTACCTAGCCGTGTTGAGAAGGTGGTGAGTAAGGGATTGTCAACGCTTTCCATGCCTAACTAAAATCCCCGTGGGCAGTAATGGTGTCTTGTGCACCAGATCCTGAGCGGGCTGCTAATCTGGGCTCTCTGATGCTTCGGGGGAGGCTGCTGTTGGGCTGCTCTTGGTTCTTAGTTGTTGTCTAGATGGAGTTGGGAGCATTTCATTTGGAAAGGAAAGTGAATGCGTACATCAAAAGCACATACAGTCTGAACTGACTGGGAGGGAAGGTAACAGTGTTTGAAGGTGTGTGGGTCTGAGAGCCAAGAACCTCACAAGGAAACATGCTCTTAGCCCTTACCTCCTTGTATGACACAAAGGAGACATTCTTTTACCTCACTTTGCCCATCCATAGATGGTGGATCTTTTTTCTTACATCTCATGAGAGCATGAGATGAGCGTGGACAGTGCTTTGAGATTGTAATACCTGCTGTGTGAGTAACTGCTCTGTAGCTGACTTCCCAGCTGTTACAACGTTCTTTTTTCAGGCCATCTGTTTGAAAACTTGATAAGCCCGTGTGACTCTTGGAGGTAGAGCAAGTTTAAAGAGGCTGGGTCCTGGTTACAGTACAGCACTTATGCGAAAGCAGTGAATGATTCTTAAGAGCTGTGAATTTAGAATCTAACCCAAGCGTGTCTGAGGTTGAGCATTACAATCCTGGATTTGAAACGCTGGGGTTGTTTCATAATCTTCAATCCATTATCTCATTCCAGCCATAGACTTCATAGCTGTAGCGTAACTGGAGTCTTCCCAACTCCAAGGAGTGGTGATATCTCCTCAGAAGGACTGAACGGGGCACAAACTGCCAGCTCTGGGCTACCTCTAACTTCAGCATGTTATTTATTCAGGCTGGGGTTTCACAACTGTTGTACCTCAATTTGAAAAATACCACTTGTTTATAATACCTGAGATAGAGCAGCAGGCAGTGTAGCCTAGTGCATCCAGGTTATTTCTGGGTTGCTCCACACCAGGTTCCCCAAAGCAGCTTAGGGACATGATACAGCCACCTGCTGCCTCTCTGTCTGCCTGTGACACAGTGGACTGAGGTGCTTGTTCCCTGACCTCTGCGCTGTCCTGAGCCAAAACTTTCTGGGACAATGAGCCTGTTCTCTCTGGGTTTGCATGGGATCTGGCATATGCTAGATCTTATTGCAATGTAATCATAATTTATTTTTGTCCCATAATATGCTGTCTGTTTTCCTCAAAACGAGCAAAATCCAGGGCAATCGGGAAGATGAGCCACTTGGTAGATATACTAATGCATGTGAATTTTGTTTAAATTGGTGGCTTCTGAGTGTATTTGCTGGACTGAAACATTTGTTTCTCTCTCCCCAGAGAAGCACACCTAGCCCAGTTCATCAGAATAGAGACTCATCGACACTTGAAAAGCAGATTGGTGCTAGTTCTCATAATGGTGTAAGCAATGCTGCTGGAAACAAGCCACTGGCTTTGGCTACCTCAGGTAACAGCCTCATCCGCGCGAAGCTGCGCTGCGTCCCCGTGGCGGCACCCACGGGTGCTCGTGTCCCCGTTCCGGGCACATCAGGTCACTCGAGGTAGCAGAGCACACGATAAATGTGTGTCCTGTGGCACGACCCAGGAACCGCGCGTTGTGCACGATGATGTTCTGAGACACTTGAGATGCCCTTTAGTACGGAGAACTAGTTTGAAATTGCCTTTGTTATCTGAACTGCAGCACCTTGCAGTGTAAGCCAATAATTCCTTTGGTAAACTCTATGTGCATTAAGACAGTCTTACCTTTACACCATAGCAAACCAGCAAAACGCTTTGCACAGCTGTGCTTCAAGCTGATCTGCCTTGGCAAGTTTTATTTTAGCAGTGTGGTGGGATTTTTCAATGGCAAAATTAATTCCCTGATGCAGTCACAGTGGTGTCTCGTGAGGAGACACAACTACTAGGGTAGCTGGGGGTGGAAGACCCGTCAAGAGGGGAGAGAACAGGGATACTTCAAGTGTAAAATCTGCTTCTGAACTTGCTTATCTGTTGAAATTCTGCTGTTCAGGACACAGAGACCTTGTGGACCAGGAAAACTAATTTCTAGCATACAGAAGCTGTTCTACAGCAGATCCCTCATCAGATATTTGTCCTTTCTATTTACCACTATTTACCACTTCTAGGGGCTTGTGTTGTTACTAGCATCTATTTTGCAAAAAAAAAAAAAAAAAAAAAAAAGGGCTTGGCTGTCGTTTCCTATAGGAAAAGAAAAACAATCCTTGAGTTCCATTTAAAGGCTGGGTAGGCCATGGGATACGTCCCATATAGCACATGGATTTTCCTCAATTGGCAAAAAACTAGTGAAACGGGCTAGCTGCTCACTGAAGCCGTCCACGCTAAGCGCTGGGTTCCCAACCTCCCTTTGGGAAAAGCAGCCCTGCAGCTTCCTGCATAAGGCAGAGCTGCTGGCTGCTCTAACACAGGTACAGGTGAAACCACTCCTAACATCCCTGATCCTAGCGCTGTGAACTGTCGCTCAGCAGAAGCAGTGATGTATCCTTTCCCTCTCAACAGGTTTTTCTTACTCTTCTGGCTCCGTGGCAGTCAATGGAACTCTTTCAAACAGCCCAGCCCATCTTAACCATAGTGTTGATCAGGCAGCTCTGGACGACTCTGGGAGTCTCTTTAACTCAGTAGGGTCTCGGAGTTCCACTCCACAACATCCTTTGCTAATGATGCAGTCAAGGAACTCCGGGCAAAACTCCCCTGCTCACCAGCACTCAACAAGCCCCAGGTTAAATGGCACCTCCCAGAGCCTGGTAGGGGTATTGCAATATGCAGATGCTCAGAAGATGTTTGCCGAAGGAACAAAGGGGGATCTTCAGTCTGATGCAGCGTTTTCAGATCCTGAGAACGAGACCAAGAGAAGAATCATCTTTACAATCTCTCCTAATACAGGACATGTAAAACAATCCCCTTCCAACAAGCACAGTGCTCTGCCCCCGAGCGCTCGGCTGGACTGTGGCCAAGCACACGCGCAGGATGGGAAGAAGCGAGGGCGGCGGAAGAGATCTTCTACCGGGAATCCCAGCGGGAACTCCGGGGTCTCCCCGAAACGCAAATCCTTACCTACTGTGTCGGGACTCTTTACGCAGCCATCGGGGTCACCACTCAACATTAACTCCATGGTAAGGGCAAAAACGAAGAGCTCTAGCAAAACAGGAGGGCCTGGGAAACCCCTTTAAATTGGAAATAGGTTCTAATTGCTCCGTTCCTTAAAGTACCCATGGGTTTTACAGAGCTAGTAGCTAAAATTGGCATGAAGAGCCTATCAGAGCCTGTGTGAGAATGACCTTTGTGAGAGGCTAGTGAATTTAAAAAGTTGAGGACCTATTTCTGTAAGGACAGAAGATCTTCAAGGAGGGATTTTTTTTTATCAGGACATTAAATATTAAAATAATCTCTTAATTTTTAGTTCAGGCCCTTAGCTTTAGTTCAGGCAAAAAGCTTCTGTCTTCAGCAAAGCTTTTTTTTTTTTTTTAAGGCTGTAGATGAAATATTTTGAAAGTAATTTAAACTAACTGACTCAATAGTGTGAGCGTGCCAGAAGTGTATGATGTTCTCACATGACTGAGCTTGCTACACAGGTTGTGTTCATGTGATCCTGCAGTAGTAGTTGGAAAAGAAGTGTAGTTATCCCACCATGTTTTCATTTTTGCATTTAGGCATAAAATCAAACTCTTAAAAGTAGCTATTTTTCCAAGTTGTCTTAAAGCCTGTGCCCCTGACTAGTGCAGTGCTCAGCATGCCTATGCCCTGTTCTAATATCTTTAACACAATACTTTGTTTCTAAACGGATACTCTTCTCCTTACCTGTTTTCTTTCCTTCTTGACCAGGTCAATAACATTAACCAGCCTTTAGAAATAACAGCCATTTCCTCTCCTGAAAACTCCCTGAAGAACTCTCCTGTTCCTTACCAGGACAATGACCTGCCCCCGGTACTGAAAAAGGAAAAGCCGCTCGTTCAGACCAACGGCGTTCACTACTCCCCTCTAACGTCCGATGAAGAGCAGGGATCCGAAGATGAGCACAACAGCACCAGGTGAATACACAGGCACAGATACCATGAGGAGATTGCTCTGATTTTCCTCGGTGTTTTAAACTAGAGGGATGTGTTAGGTCTTTTCTCTTTGCTGCCTTTCCTTGGAGAATGATTCCACTAGGCCATTTGTGAGGCTGAAATTGTAAATCAGAAAATTATTTAGAAAGCAGTGCTTGAACAAGTGGGAGCCTATTCCTGCTGTGTTTGCTGTGTATCTGGCCTTTGTAAGAAATAGTATAGAAATGATTTTTTTGGTTACTCTGTTGTTTTGTAGGAGTTACTGGGGCCACGGATATAACTTTTAACCAAGAATCTGTCTCCCTTTCACTCCCTGCTTTCAGCTTGATGAAGAATTCTTTCCTTCCTACCCCAAAATGTTGTGTTTTGCTCTGAATATTGCTACGTTCTACCTGCATGTGGATGCAGTGATTTCTTTTTCTTGCTTGAGGCACAGGAAAAGTAACTAATATTGAGGTGATAGCAGCAGCCTATCTTCTCATGAAATTAGAGCAACAGTAAAGTTCTCTGAACATACAATAATCTTGAGAAAGAGTGAAAATCTTTAACAGCTTCTGCTCAGAGTTTTTGGTGGATTAAAAAAAATGTTTTAAGTGCTTCTAGTAGCAATATGCTTTCATAGATGACTTGCTTTTATACTCTAGACAACTCTTAGGACATGAACATAAGGAAGATAAGCTACAAGGGTAATGTACAACAATAAGACTGCAATTAGTGTTATAACATTTTTTATTTTCTCACTAGAATTGAGAGGAAAATTGCAACGATATCGCTGGAGAGCAAATCTCCACAGAAGACTGTTGAAAACGGTAGGTGTGAGGAACATTAATCATTCATGTTATGGAAATGGGTTGTCTGCCACCCACTTTTTGAGTGGATAGCAGGCTTTTCTGCACTCGTGTGCTGTAGAGCAGTCTGCAGCTCTGCTGGGGCTTTACATAATCGTCACTAAGACGTATGGCTGATATCTACAGAGCTTGGATCAGTTCTTTCTGTCTCCACCTGACTTCTTTTTTAATGACACAGGATTTGGGAAGAGCTTTGTAGTGCAAAGACTGAGGGAAGAGTAGATTAGTCTTCTCAGACCTTTTCAGAGCACTAAACTAGGTTTGGAGCTCAATTAGGTGACTTCTGTCATGTATTTCTGCCTTTGAATCAAATAGAATTACAGATTGATTAAATATGTGTGCTGGTCGGGGGGAGAGGAAGCAAACCCAAAGAGAGCTCCCTATTCTTGATGAACAGACTCAGTGAAAGCTGTTCTTTTGATATTTTTGTTACCTTTTCTTCCAAACTAGGCGGCAATTTACCCGGGAGGAAACAAGCACAAACCAACGAGAACATGAACAGCAGTAAATGGAAATCTACTTTCTCACCAATATCCGACATCAACCTGACCAAAACCACGGACAGTCCCTTGCAGTCGGCTTCATCCCTGAGCCAGAACTCGCTCTTCGCCTTTCGGCCGCCCGCTGAGGATAGCCTAGCCATTGACTCCAAGATCACAGCACACGCGAGGAAAAGCATTGCCATGCCCTCCTCTGGGGCCGAGGGGCTCAGCCCGAGCACAAACTCCACTAATGGGTTCACGTACAACGGTGGACTGTCAGCAGACCTGGGTTTACACAGCTTTATTGACGGTGCTTCTCTTCCGCATAAGACTTCAGACGTGACTTCCAACTGCTCCCTGGGGTTTCAGTCACAGCGAAGCAAAGATGTGGGGGTGTCGGAAACAAACCCGTTTTTGAACAAGAGGCAACTCGAAGGCCTCAGCAGCACGAAAGGAGAAGACTTAAATCGGTCAGGGGGCAAAAACAAAGAGATCAGCGAAATAAGCATCCGTACTGGGGGTTCTTCGGAAAAAAACTCTCTGCAGCATAATGGAAAGGTCGGCAAAGGAAGGGACCGAGATGTGGAGTTCAAAAACGGCCACAACCTTTTCATTTCTGCTGCTGTTTCATCTGGTGGCCTTCTGAATGGTAAAAGCCTTTCGACTGCTGTTTCTTCAGCAGGCAACCCAGCATCTTCTGTTCAGCCGCACCATCCTTTCCTAAACGCTCTGACCACTGGATCACAGTTCCCCCTGGGCCCCATGGCCTTGCAAGCAAACCTCAACTCAGTGACAAATTCCTCAGTATTGCAGTCCTTATTTAATTCAATGCCAGCTGCTGCCAGTCTGGTCCACGTGTCATCAGCTGCAACCAGACTGACTAATTCTCACACTATGGGGAACTTCTCTCCTGGGGTTACAGGTGGAACAGTTGGAGGTAGGCAGAACTCTTTCTCTGGTATAAGACAGGGCCTAAAGGAAAGTCTGACTCTGCCTCTCCAGGGGTGAGACCCTTTCACTTCTGCAGGATGTGAAGCAGATCTGTCCCACATAACCTGTCTCCTCTATCTCTTGGAAATGCTAGGATGAGTGCAGTTCCCCACAGTGAAATCTCATGAGCTTTGTCTACTAGATGAGCATGTTGTATCACCTTAATGAAAGAATACACCCAGACTTTGTGCTTTCATAATGTTTGCTTGTTCAGATGTTGCTGTGTTGGAACCAACTTAGGTCTGCCTGCAGGTAAAAGATTTTAACTTGTCATGTTACCAAGTTAAGGATCTCTAACTTGACAACTTGACGAAAGGTTGGGATTAGGCCTTGAATGGATGTAGCATGATCCAGGAAGAGCAAAAACATCAGTGTCTCTTCAGAGGAGATGGTGTTGGGAATTGTGTAGCATTCTGGCTCTTGAATGGACATGAAGAGCATTTCTTTGCCAGGAAGGGCAATGCCATATGCACCTTGCACTTCTGAGATTCTGCACAGGCTTGGCCTCTGTGGCCCAAACTGGAGACAAGCTGGCAGGAGTAGAAGATAGTCTGAACCTGCCAGAACTAAGGGTCAAGGGCAGTTTTTTCTTACCTGTCCATAATCATTCAGGCACCATGTCGGGAAATCCTAACTCTCACATCTCTCAGCATGTAGATTTGCTGGAAATACAATCTCCCCTCTGCTGCCCTGTAAGTGGGAAAGCAGGAGGGTGGGGAGGGAAGAGCAGCAATTTGAGTCTTCAGATAAACAACTCTAGAGACCACGTAATCTCATCAAAACTCCACCCGGGTGGTGTAGAACTGAGAGTTCTTGGGTCTGACCATTTTCCCTCGTGCCATTTAGAGGTTGGCAGTAGGAAAGGTAAGTGAAATCTTTTGTACCTCCTGGCCTGCACCATTATCTCTCATTGCTTGCTGCTATCTCATGCTGCATATTTTTGTATGGGGCTGTAACTACTATAATTTTGCTTGGTTTTGTTTGTTTTTGTTTTCTTTGTTTGGCTTTTGTTTTGTTTTGTTTCTCTTGTCACTTGAGACTGTACAAAGCCCATCTGTTGAAGCTGAGTTTTTCTCTCCTGTTTGCAGGTATTTTTAACCATGCGGTGCCTTCTGCCTCCTCTCCTCATCAATTCGGAGCCAGTTTCAGCAGCAGTGCTGTCTCTAGCAGCACCGTGCTAAGCTTAAACCCTCTGCAGGCTGTTGCCAGCACCTCAGCCCCATCCTTCCCGTCCCCCTCCTCTAATTTAGTAACATCTAGCGAGAATAGATCTGCTCAGCAGCTCAACAGAGCGCCGGTGCAGTCTGTCTTTCATCCCCCGCCGCCTCCTAACGTCTCGTTGCCTCCTCCTCCTCCATTACTCGCTGCTAACCCTGAGCCTGCGCTGCTGCAGGCCCTGCCCTCCATCCCCCCCGGCGAAGCCTTTTTGCCATCCTCTTCTGCTGCTTCTGTCCAACCTGCTAACGCTTCTTTGTCCTTTAAGCTAACCTCTCTGCAGCACAAACCCTCCCGCCCTTCCTTTACCGTCCACCACCCGCCTCTGCCCCGCGTGGCGCTGGCACAGACCGCGCCGGCCATCGCGCCGGCCAACGCAGCCGGCACCTCCGCTATGTGGGTTACACTTGGCATGCAGCCTCCTTATGCTTCGCACCTTTCTGGGGTTAAGCCGCGATAAAGAGCTTGCTTAGCTAACAGTTCTTATTTTGTAAGGTAAGGCTAGAGAAAAAACAGCAGGAGTTGTGTGCGAGATGCTCACTGACGCTTCTTCCTTTGCAGAGATAGGGTGGGAACGGGCTCGGTGAGAGCTCTAAGCTGGGGGCAGCACTTACGGCAGAGGATGGAGAGTCTTAATGCCTCGTGGTTGGGAGTCAGGATTTCTCGACACGGAGCGCTCGCTCTGGTAACTCGGGTCTGTCTCATCCGACATTAGCATTATGTTCAGGTTGGGATTGCTTCTTGAAAGCTTTTTTTTTTTCCTTGGCCATTTGAAATCAGGAGGAAATGTCTATTTTTTAGGTATGTTTTTATACAGATGTTGGAAGTGGTTGTTGCCTACTCCGATTCCCCCTTCCCTTGCCCTCTGAAACCGACTGTTGCATCTCCCCCAAGTCCATGTTTCTGTAGCATTAGGCCGCACGCAATGGCGCTGCTTCGTGACTGTGTGGCAATGTGGTCTTGTTTTTGTAGTGTCACTCAACAACAGCTGCTCCAAATACTCAAAAGTTAAAAAATCTCCAGGTTACGAGCTGCAGCTTTGTCTTGGTAAGGAAACGCACTGCTCTTGCACTGCACCCAGTGCATCCCTTGCAGCCCTGCAAAACAAAGGAGCAAAAGCAGTTACGAGTCCTGACTGCTTGATGTAAACACAGGCAGCAAAGAAGAAAGTTAGAAACTGGGTAAGAAGAAACCAGGAAGGCCTCGTTATCTGTGCTCTGCAGCTTGACTGCGTTTCCAGGATAGGGCTGGCAGCAACGGCCTCCATCGGATGCTGTATTTATGCTCACTTTGGCAGTCACTGACTTCCTGGGTAGACGGTGGAGGAGAAGGTAGGGAATACGCAGGGTTAACTGTATTCCGTGCAGAGGCTGTAAGAGAGAGGAAGATCCCAGGACAGTATATGTGTCTACTTGAGTATTTCCATGCCTTCCAGAGCAATGCCAGAACAAAGTGTACCAGCACAGAGTTGGGTACTGCTGTTATGAAAATACTCTGTGGTGTTATGATGTAACTCATGATTGCAAAGTTAACTGAGTATGTTAGGCCCCAGAGCTTGCTCCGTGCTTTCTTGTAGGTCTTTGACATTGTTGCTGTTCATTGATACCAAAGTAACATACAGTATATGATTGAATACTCTTTGCTGCTTATAAAACATTTGACTCAACCACAATCTACCTGAGAGATTCTTTTGACTGTGCATTGTGTATAGTGTTTTCATCATCAAACTGTTCCACAGACATGAAAAGTCCTCACATAGGCTTTTTGTGAGGCGGGTAAGTATTGCCTCAATGCTCATAAGCCAGAAAACGTGGCTAGTAACAGTTGAATAATTTGGCCCCTGTGCATTAACAGGGACTAATGCAGAATAGCATGGTGGTTACTCAGTAGGTCTGAAGGACACCAGATAAAAATAAGAGTGGGGAAAGGGGATGAGGAGCTTTAGGCTTTGCATTTTGTGTATGTGTGTGACTCGAATGAGAGCAGTGTGGAAGTCTTCTGCTGAAGCAGTTGCCTTCCCAGAAACTGGGGTCATGCAATACTAGAGAGCAGATGATGTGTAATGTAGATGTGCGGTAGACAGCTGTGGTCCAGCACACTGTGGTTCTCAAACACGGGTCAAGTCTTTGAGCAGTTGCATTGATACGAATGTCTGTGCTCAGAGACCTCATGAACTGAGACTGAAATCTGGGATTGGGGGCTAAAATCATCTGCTTTGTTTCTCCTGTTTTTGTTACTGAAACTGGGTTATGACCCTGCCCCAAGGTCATTAAAAACAAAAACGAAAAAAGGGTGGGGGAGATCAGTGTGTATTAGAAAAAAAGCTGAAGTCCTGAATACCAGAACATTTTTGCCACTCTTTGAGGTCAGTCACATGAGCTCGCTTTGATTATTGCACTTGGAGGCCTCCTTTATGTAAAATTGTGACTGGGTCAAGGCAAGAATCCTCCCTTCTCTGCTGGCTGCCAGGTCTCAGTGCAATGTGGACTTGATTGTCACATCTAACCTACAGTAGAGTTTGTCTCTTATTTAGATGAGTCTCTTCTCCTGTTGTGCAGGTAACTAGGATTTCTACCTCAACCCAATGTGACCTATGCAAGGACAACGTGGACCAACTTCACTCGGCTTCCACTGAAAGGTGCTCACCTGGCCTGTGCAGGGGTTTCTACTCTTACTACTGGACAAAATAAAAACACACAAAAAAAGACCTAAACAGCAGAGAAAACAATATTTACTGTGAATTGGAGTTTAAAAAAAAAAAGAAAAAAAAAAGAAAAAAAAAATGAAAGAAATGCTTAAAGCTCCAGTTTGTATTGTTGATAGTTTAGATAAAGTATTTATCTTTTTTTAAAGTGAAAACCATTTTGACTTATTTTATTCCACCTACAGTCGTAAATACAACTTATTATTAAATACTCTGAATAATAAAGGACTGGCACACCAGCAGAGATATAAAGAGCCTCCTCTCGGTGCTATTTCATCCGTCAGAACTGTGCCTCTAGTTTGAATCCTTGGTGCTGAATTTGGAGGGTTGACCAATGCCAAACCCAGTTCTCAGAAAGGTCTGTGTTTTATTTATTCAACTTGCTCTGTTCATATACCAAAAATCCACTTGGCTGGCAGCAGTGTGAGCTATCGAGCACGGCAGCCTGAGGTGTGATGTGTTATTTTGAACGGAGCCAGGCGCTCTGTTAACTGGGTGGTGTTTGACTGTGTCCATCGCACACAGGAGCTCAGTGCTCCCCTCTGGACCGGCAGCTACGACCCCGGGCTCGGCCCAGGGCAGCTCAGCCAATTCAGGCACAGTTTGAACAGGAGAAACTCGAGTCCTGCCCCATTCAAACTACTTCACTGGGCCATTTGCAGTCGCTGGTGGCACTCAAGTCACTGTGAATTTTGGTAATTATTCTGGTAACTTCGCTTTGGGATGTCATTGGCATATGAACAGGGTGCATAATCACTGGTATTGGTCATGCCCTTTCTAACAACCTTGGGTAGACCGAAAATCATGCTTCTGTACTGGTGCAGGTAGCATATTTTCTCAGCTCGTTGTTTTTGTTCTAAGTACGATGTATTTTGTTGGTAGGATTTTGATACTTGATTCAGAAATGGCTTAGCCGTGTACATTATTGACTAAGTGCATTTTGCTTTTGTATTTCTTTGTTTTAAGTAGGTCTAAATGGTAGTTCACAAAAACACCGCAATCTAGCTTACCGTGCTGCCGCACTCGCAGACTGGTGCGTTTCATTGTATTGTGACTTGGTGTTCAGTGTACAGAAAGTGCCGCTCGGAGCAGCGGCTGTATTTTATAGAGATGTGATGAAGATTTATAAATTTCATATACTTTATTTCATTTATTTTTAGATTGTACAATGCACAGTAAACTTGTAAAAAAAGAAAAAGAAAACTTATTTATTCAAGTGCACAAAAGGCTTAGAAGGATGTTGCAGTGTGTAGAAATCACCTTGGTCCGTAGTTCAGAGTGGACCAAGCACCAATAAAGGAAACTACAGTAAAAGAATGGGGAATTGCAACAGCGAAATGACTAGAGGGAGAACACGTGTAGGTTTGGGAACGCGGCGCCGGGGCCTGCAGGTGCTGCTGCTCCCGGGTGAGTCTCAGACCTCCAGCAATTGGGCATCACCTCGTCCCTGAGCCCGGCCTTAGCAGGCACCTAGTGGCTCCCGTGGTCACAAAAAGCTGGGCCTCGCGCGTCCCTCGTTGAGTCCTGCTGCTGCGCGCCGGGTAGGCGAGTGCTTCGGCTGCCGGTGTCCCCTGCGGCCGTGGGACATCCGCGAGAGCATCCGCCGTGGGCGGTCATTGGGCGAGCAAGGGTCGACCTAGCGCTGCCTTCTTGTGCGTCGGAAAGGGAAGGGATTTATCTCCCCGGGAATTAGGGACATTCAGAGCTGGTTTTCCGCTTTGCGTGTGGCAGAGGAGTTGACAGCAGTGCACCCTGCTGAGGTCTTACTAGCAAGATGAGACCCTGCAGAGGGGGAAGATGCTCAGGGGGTGATAGCTGTGAAACATCCAGTAGCTTCTAGTAGGAGCTGTACCCAATTTATGTCCTGGAATCCAGGAAGACAATGTAGCCCAGATATTACTCAGCTGGCAGTTGGGCAACTCCAACTTCATCCAGGTCCCTGGGTAGGTGGAAGTTGCAGAGCTGCCTTAGGATCCTTCCCAGTGAAAGGCAAAGCGCTCAGGTCTTTGGAAGGCTTTGGAATGGAAGGCTGCGTGTGACCCATGGCTGGAGGGGCTGTAGCCTTAACTACATTTCTGCCCACTCCCCCATCTATATCACTGATGTGAGAGTAGGAGGAGATGGGAAAAGTGGCTTTTAATCGGTCAGCTTTCACCTGACTGTTACGCTGCTTAGACCTCTTGGCCCCGCTTCATCTCAATCCACTAAAAAACATCCAGCAAGAAGGTTCAGTCTCCATTGCTGGGGCAGGGAGATGTTCGCCGGTGTTCGCCTCCCAAGGTGCTTGCAGGACGGAATTGCTGCTTTTTGTGGAGAGGGAGCGTTGAGGGCTCTTACTGGGTCCCTGCTGACCTGAACCCCAGGGCAGCCCCGGGTCCTCCCTGCGCGGCGGGACTTGCTCTGCCCCGGCCTTCGCCGCATTGCGACAGTTGGTGTCCCCGGAGCATTCGGAATTCCCAGAGCCTTCCGAGCCAAGGCCCTCGGCAGGGAGCTTGAGATCTGACCTCCAGCGCGTGTTCTCCTTGCGGAAAAGGAAGATACGTCTTGGTGTTGTCTGCAAGAAAGGGTTGTCCTTTTGCGGGGATCGTGGTGCTGGCTGCTTGGGTGCCGTGTCGGTGGTGTCTGCGGCGTCTGCCCTTGGGGTGTTTTTAGCTGACTGGCACTTGGGACCTGGCTCCTCCTTTGGGAAAACGGGAGGAAACCATCGCTCTGCCTGCTTCTGTCCCAGGAACAAAAGCGTTGTGGGGATCCCGTCTGCGGCAGCCCGGGATATCAAACATCTGCCGCGACCTCCTGCGGTCTGTGCAGGCTGGGCCCTCATCTACCTCTTGATCCCCTCAGGACTGTGTTTTCAGCGACTGTTGCAGCAACCTGCAGCCTTCCCGTGCTGCTCTGCCCCGCCAGTGTCTTCTGCCCGTGGCAGGCACCGGTGGCACGTTCAGCTTCGTGTCCTTTCAGGAATGCATTTCCTTGAGCAGGAGCCTAGGGTTAAATCTTCATCACGATCCCAGCTGGGGGGACCTTCCAGGAGTCCCATAAGCTAATGCTCCTCCAAAGGACGGTGATACCAGGCCGTGGGACACTGTTTCTGGCCAGGGATGCCCACCAGGGGTTTGCCTGGTGCTACATCTCCGTGGGCACTCAGTGCTTCTCTATGAAGATGTTGAGTTGGTGTCTTAGTATTGGTTTATTTTGGAGAATCCGTTGAGGTTGCTGAGGGGTTTGAGCATGTTCCTCTTCTCCACTCGGTGCATCCTTTGCCTGTTGGCCGTAGCCTTGGGTGAAATCAGTTTGCTTCGGGATTGCAGAAGTTCTTGGAGGCCTTAAGGGATCGATAAAAGCTCCCATCCATGTGGCTGCAAGTAGAAAACCCTTGTGACCTTCACATCCGAGCGCAGTGCCGGAGATGTGAAACCTGTTTTCAATAATTGGAGATACATTTTAGTAATGAAAGCCAAAAAAGTGAGTTCCAAAACGAATTCTTTCTGGGTTGCAGCTTCCTGCCCTGAGTCCAATCACTTCATGGCTGTCACAAATGTTCCTTTTCATCCATGTTGCTGCTGCCAGCAAGGGGCTCATCAGGAAGTTCAAACACATCTTTGTAGCGTGCACGGTGCCAAAAAACATTGAGCTTCCTGAATGTTGCGCTGAGCAAGACGTGTGCCCCGCTGCTGAACGGGAACAAGCGACGCACTCTGCCTGCTTTGGTGATTTGTTACCTCTGGCTCGCGCCGGCCGGGCCCCGTCCACCGAGACCGGCTGTGCTGGCAAGCCGGGCTGTGCCGGGAGCGCTCCAAAAACCCCGAGCTGAAACTTGCTGCAAAGCAGCCGCGCGGCTGCGGTCCCTGCGCCCGCCAGGGCACCCGGCGCGGGGTCGCTCTGCCCCGCGTAGCCGCGGGAGAGAGCGCAGAGAGGGCTCGTGGGGACGGGCTGGGCTGACGCAGGAACCTCGCCGGAGAGCAGGGTCTTGGGGGAGTCGAGGTGGACCCGGTGCCTGTTGCTCTGGGGCAAACCAGGCAGGTTCCTGGGGAAGGTGCTCGTGGTTCTGTGGACAATCACTGATGGAAGCAGCTTTGACTCCCCAGTGCGAGAGAGGCGAAGGGAAAAGGGCCTGTGAGGCAGCTGCAACAATGGGGAGCTGCCTAGATGCGCTTTAGAGGGGGGTTTCAGAGTGCAGTTTCCTGCTGGTTTCTTCTCTCTTTTTGAGCTGCTGCTTTTTTTCAGCAAGAGCTGCTGAGGGCAGGGACGTGGCGGGGAGAGGAGCCCGAAGGGTCTCAGCCCGCGGGAGACCACGCGTGGGAAACGCGGGCACCGCTGCCGTCCTGGTGAGGCCGCCGGCTTGGTGGGCGAGGGGCTCCCGCGGGCCCTGCGGCTCTGAGCAGACGTTGGCACCGCTGCTTTTCACGTTGGCAGCCGAATCTGGGGTAAGGAGGCCGCGGCAGAGACCGGCAGCTTTGAGGGTGTCTCCAGGGCTCCTGTGCTTTGAATCTTGCCAGGATTGTGTGTTTAGAAAGCAGCAGCTGCTCCATCACCCATTATCTTTGGTGTGCGGAAGACAACCTGAGCCCGGGAGAAGCTGGGTGGTTGCAGGGCAGAGCGGGGCCGGCGCAGAGCTCTTGCTCGCGCAGGTTGTTCTTGGCGGGATGCGGAGCCCTCGGGAGCAGTTTGAAGGCCAGCACGTGGTTTGCGCGGAGGGCCCAGCTCTTTGTGACCGCTGTGGATTCGGGGCCCGCTGGGGGCCGTGCCCGTGCCGTGCTCCGTGTCCCGCTGCGCGTCGAGCCCGGAGGCCAAACGCAGTGCGGCTGGCGGACGGCTCTGCGGAACAAGCCGAGTCTTGCGGAGAGTCACTGAACTTGGCAATGCCGCCCCGTGCTGGGGGCCTGCAGCCTCAGATCCTTACGTTACCAAGGCTTCATCCATCCGCAGTTGCCTTCCCAGTGAGGTTTTGCATCGCTGTTGGAGGAGGAGACTCCCTGTGCTTGGAGCTTGTCTCCAGGCTGCCCATGAGACTCCCACCTGGCTCCGTCCCGGGCCGGCCGTTCCCGGTGCCCGTTGGACGCAGCCAGGGTGGGAGCTGGTGCTTTCTGTCCCCAGCGCTGCTCTCACGACACGTCCCGACCCGGGGGAGCCTTCCCGGGCCGGAGGCTCCGAACGTCCCTCCCAGGTGCTGCTCACAGCAGAGCTTTCCCTGGGACTTGGTGCCCTGTCCTAGCAATGAAGTCCTACGTGTATCCACTTGCGTTCTGCATTGAAACCAGACCTTAGAATACAGGGTATGGAAACCTGAAGATTATTGACACACACACGTGCATATATATAAATATATATATATATATTTTTTTTTCAGAGAGGGAAATCTCCCAGCTCATACAGGTGGTCAATTACAAAAATTCTGCTTTGATTGTTTTGCCTGAGCTGAAATCATTTAAGGAGGAGGTGACACAGTGGACTGCAAGTTAGCATCGGTGTATGTAAAAATTGCAATCTGGGGAGAAAAAACTAGAGAGTGTTTTTGTGAACTATCTTTGCAGCACTGAGGAAAGAAACACAGTAATTGGATCTTTGTTGAAGCGCAGATGTACAGTCAGTGTACGAATATTGGAAGTTTTATGGCTAACTGTTCCGGTTCTTCCCTCTTTCCTTCGCTCCGACGTTTCCGTAACTCACATATCGGATTTAAAGTTGGATTTAAATTTTTTTTGTTGTGCCATATCTTATTTATCCTTTTGCGTTATAAATATATAAATACCTATTTAGACTGAATGATGCTATTTTTGTGAACTTCAGGGTCTAAACTCAAAGGAAAAAAGACTATTGGAAATACTTCTTCAGTTAATGCATGCAGACCTGCCTTGTGGAAGAGTTTTCGGGAGTTTTTTTTGCAGTTTGAAAAACAAAATCCATCTTTAAAACAATTTTTGACATACTAACCCTGAAGTTCTCAAGTTTGTTATCCTCTGGTGGTTCTTTTGTTTGTTTGTTTGTTTAAGGTACATCTGGTTGCTTTTTCTGGTGCAGTCAAATCAGCCTTTGGAAAGGTCCCGTTTCTGGAGTTAATGAGGAAAAGATGAAATGGGTTGATCCATCCTGCTTGGCTTTTTTTAACCTATTAATCTTTTAAGCGATCAATTTCAAATGAAAAACCAACTCTCTTAGGTCTCTGTTCTACTTAAACTTTTTAGGAGTGGGAGCCTGCCCTGGCCGAGTGGGACTTGGATGGGGAAAGCAGGAGATGATGAGGTTGCTGTTGCTCAGGAATTGATTAGTAAACTTTTAACTACTAATAAAAATCCATTTTGCAATGGATTTTTTAAAAAATACCCATTTTCTTAGAACAGTGATATGGGATGTTTCCTAGTGAATAGGAATTAGTTTATATAATTTAGCCTATTAAACTGAATTATTTAAAATTCAAACTTCCCCTAATTTATCTTTTTTTGTTTTGGGTTTTTTTTTTTTAACTGGTAAGTTGTCCTGTCATTCCTTTCATTCTTCCATAGAAGTAGTGTGAATTCTTCTGGTGTGTATATATGTATGTATAATTATATATATTTCCACCCTACCTTTCTAATTCTCTGCAATGTAAAAATTAGTTTTTTCTCCCCTCCCTTCACTTTAATTTCTTGTGTCTTTACCTTGATTTGTAATTGAAACGATGCTTTGAAGTTTTGTCTTTATATTAAAGTGTATGTATTTTAATACACGGTTCTGTGGTGGAGTTTCACTGCTTCGCAGGACGGACCCGCGCGGGGACCCGCTGAGCAAAGGCAATGGAGGGTCCTGGCCGGCAGCTTCCTGGAGCCAGAGGCGGCCCCGGCTCCCTCGGGATTAGCAGCTTGTCCAGCTTTGGCCGGGGCTGGAGCCGGGTAAGACACGAGGGATTCACCCGCTAGCGGGATCCCCACCGCCCCGGCGACGTTCACTCCCCGCTTTCAGCCTCTGATTGCGCTGATGCAACGCAGCTCTATCAGGCCCCACATTTATCCTCGCTTCTGAACATTAAAATCATTTTAACCTAATAATTTTTGCTGCGGGATCCCTCAGCTGAGCGGGAGACCCGGATTCCTGCAGCGCTCGGATAGCTCCTGGAGCAGGGCCGGCTGCGTGGCCTCCGGCAGGGAAGGGCTCTCCTAGGAGCACCAGCTCCCTCCTTCTACCCTCCCCGGCCACGTCCCTTAGAACAGCTCGAAGTGCCACAGTGATTAAAACCAATTTTTATTGGAAACATTCATTGTACAACAGATAAAACAGCTTCAGTATGCTTTCAGGGAGCCTCTAACTCAATGCTTATGGTAAAAGGCCCCTGAAATACAAAAAGCAGAGTGAACAAGAGTAGGAAAAATGAACACTTGTCTATAAATCACCAGCAGTTAATGCAGATCGCTAAAGTGGCTACAAGTACCGTCTCCCTTACTCCTGAAGCCTAACCCAGTGTCCTAGGAGTAGTCTCGGCGCTGACCTAGTAACCAAGTTACTGGCCCAGGACAGGCCCGTGTAACTTTTTCACAGCATTTGTCTTACATTCAGTTAAGAAATGTCACTGTTACTTCTTAAATAAGCGTTGGGAGTCTTTCTTGCTCACCCAACTGTTCCCTACGTCTAACTAAAATGCCCGTGTGCTGCACAGTGGAGGTGGCAGGTGTCTGACCTACCTTCTGGAAGGCTCGTGAGGAGGGGAAGCTCGTGGGAGCGGGGAAGACCCCCAGCAGGAACCTCGCTCCTGCGTAGACTGACTTGCTCCAGAGGACCAAGTCTTGGCAAAATTCTGGAGTTTTGCTTGTAGGGAGGTTGACTTTGGATATTGAAGAACTCACTAATACTGAAGTGTGGGACCCGGCTCGGCTGGGACATGGACGTCACTGGAAGCAGCTGGAATGAACACGGAGCTTCTCCTCCTGCAGCCCGGCCAGCTAACGCTGGAGGCAGGACCCGACTCCTCCGCGTCGCCGGGGGAGCCGCCGCCGAGGACGCGCAAGGCGCTGCCCTGTGACCCTGACCGTCGCGCGTCTGGCACCGCGGCGCTCGGAAGGCCTCTCTGGTGTGTGGATGGACAAAGCCTGTCATTGTCACAGTAAAAGAGGTTGCTGTGTACCCCACCAGCAAGTCAGGACCCTCTTCCTGCACTGAAGCACAGGAGGCTCATGAGGATTAAAACACACTTAAGTCATCTGAGGACACCAATTCCCTAAAGCACAAGCTCTGATACGTTCCTGCTTTTAATCCCTTATTGCTGCTTCCTCTAGAGTTGCCATCTGTCAGCAAAAATAACCTATTTTCTGCTTCCAAGCTCTCGGGTCCTCAGTTTATTGTGCAGGACAGCTGTCCCTCTGCTATTTTGGTAATGGCTGGAGCAAGCACCTGGAACCACTGCAGGGAACGAGAAGATCTGGGAGTAGAAAGGAAAAAATCTTGGGCTTGAGGTTAAAAGTAAAACATGGACAGCATCTGCCACTCTCCTACTACACCCCAGCGTGAGGTAAAGGCAGGCCAGGCCCTTAAAGCTTGCACACACAGGCAAGAGCTCTCACCCAGCTCCCTCTGTGCCAGAGCCAGAGAGAAAAGCTGAAAGCTGCAAAACCCCAGGGCTCAGGTCAACCCCGAGGGCTTCTGCTGGGGCAAAAGAAGCCTCGTGCCATCTTCTCCTGCTCCCGGGGTTAGTGAAGTCCCTTTTGTCGTCACCTGTGTGAAAATGTTACCTGGGAGCTTCCACAAGGATTTCTTGAGGGAATGCCTCTATTTCCATCAGCTGCAGTGCTTGGCTGCACCTTCTGCTACTTCAGAAGCCACCTCTTGGCTCGGAGGGACTGTCCTGGTGGCAGCTGTGGTCCCTGGCAGCCGCTCTGCGTTCTCCTTCCCGCAGTCGCAGCCCAGCTGAAGGTGCAGAGCACCCCAGGAGAGGTGCCCTTCTCTAATGCAGATGGTTTCATGACCGGAGTCCCAGGGAGGCAGCGCTCGTTCCCGGCACACGGCAGAGCCGGCGCAGGTCTCTGTGACCTTGGCAGACGTTCTGGTCTGTCCCTCTGCAAGCTCCCAAAGCTGGGGGGAAAAGCTGCAGCAGGGGCTCAGGGAACGCAGTGTTAATGCATGGATGCCATAAGCTCCCTGGGCTTAACCGCAGTTCTGCACGCCCTGAGGCGCAGACATCGAGCAAAAGTGCACGTAGCAGTTCCTACATTTACAAACCTCCTTGTCTGGCCGTCCTCTCGGGGAAGCTAAATAACTGCACGTCTTAGCCCAGCCCACAGTACTGCAGAGGGAAGCAGGATCATGAGCCACGGAGCTTTCAGCCCGCTGCTCTCCCCAGTGCTTTGGGGTTAGACAGCCTCCCCCTCCCCACACATTTGGGCTAAAAACCTGTAGTGTGGGCTGGCCCTGGGGCCAGGCTTCATCAAGCCTCTAGGAATCAGCACCACCCGCCCAGGGAAGGGAAGAAAACCCTCCTTGGGCAGGTGCCAGTGGCTGCACAGACACTGCTTCGTGGCACAGGGCAGGGAATGCCCCTTCCCGGGGGCTGCAGCAGTGGCTGAAGCGCCAGTGTGAGTCCCTGCTCCTAGAAGGCTTCCTGCTCCCCCTCGCTCAGCACCCCCGGCCTTCAGATGGTGCTAGCAGAGGTCTCAGCACCTGAAACAGCTTTGTAACAAACTGGAAGGGACACGACAGGGTTAACCCTGCCTAGAAATGCAATCAGCTGCAGCATCCTCATATACTGAGGGCTCAAACAACCCTCTACAGCTCCCTTGGAGATTGCTGGAAGAGCCAGAAGAACCAAGTAAATTATTGCAGGAAGGGAACAGGGATGAGAGGGAAGCAGGCCCTTGCTGGAGGACAGCAGAGGCCGGGGACTCTCTTCGCTCCCTGCCTCTGGTGGGAGCAGGGGCTGTTTCCCTCCCGCAGCTGCAGTGGTGCAGGCAGGGCACGGGGGCAGATGTGTCAGTGCAGCCACCAGCCAGCTCGCAGTTTTGGTCTACAGTGAGCGGTTAAGACTCTGGCTGGTGGGAATGTGCAATGGATTCCCTTAAAATCATACAAAATTATTTGGCTAATAAATAAAAAAAAAAAGTCACTTGGTCACCACTGTGGAGAACTGCTGCCCTTCCTCCCTGCAGGAGCCTGGGTTTGACCCCTCCTTGAGGAGGCTGCGGCCAGAAGCCCGGCCAGCCCGAGCCAGGGTTATTGCTTGCGTGTTCCCAGCTGGAAGCGGGCTTCCTCGGAGATCCCGTACTGCTCCAGGGGGTCCTGCAGCAAGAGCACAGCAAGGGCGTCAGCGGATGGGGACAAGGCCAGCAGGACTGTCCCTTCCCAGCGCGCAGTTCAGCACAGGGGCACCGCACAGCAGGGCCGGTGCCGATTCCTCCTGTGCTCCCGTTGGGCCTGGCTGCTGGTTCCCGGTGCAGAAAATCAGGCAGCCCCTGGGGAGGACCCAGCTGAAAGCAGCGTCCACCGGCTGCGCTCACCCCGCCGCGGCACGTGCGCTCCGGGCTGGGTCTCAGCCTCCGCCGCCCCCTCGGGAACGCCGGGAGCGGCCGAGCTCCAGGCAGCCTGGCAGGGTGCGAGCAGCACCTTGAGCCGAGCCCGCCCGGATCCTGCCAGGGCCAGGGCTGCCCGCGAGCTCCTGCGGGGCTTGAGCTCAGCACCACGCTGCGCCCGCGTCCCCGCCGAGCACGAGCTGCATCTTCCTCAGCAGAGGAAGACTCAGGTCACTGGGCTCGGCAGGCTGTCAAGAGCACGGCTTCAGGAAATGACCTAAGGGATCTCTTTCTACGCAGAGCAGCAAACACCTCTGTGTAGAACAGGTGGCAGCAGCACCTGAAATCAGCAGCCCCTGCTCCAGGCCAGCACCTGCAAAGCCAGCTGCAAAGGACTCACCTTCCCTGTCATTTTCTGGATCTCATTCCGGTAGAAAATCAAGCTCCTCCTCATGAACTCGTAGCTGTAAGACAGGAACAGACTATGCAGCAGCAGGATGAGCAGAAAAGGATGTGGGGAAGTTACTGATGCTATTTAGAGCTGAAGGGAAGCTTGTTTGGGAGGAGACAACCACTTTCCTCCCCCAGATCAGTACAAGCAATGCTCAGAAGACAAACAGTGCAGGGCTGCACAACATGGACCCTGCTGCAGTGGCCCAGCCTACCTGGCTCGCTTGAGTGCCTCGATCCACTCCTGACACTGCTCTTCACTGTCACATTCAAAGCAGTATTTCCTCTCTGGCTCTTCAATGAAGCCTAGCAGGGATAAGGAACAGGAGTAAGAAGGGAACTGAAAGGCAGAGTCACCTGCAGCCCTTAGCACAAGTCAGCCCGTGGCTGCCGTTAGCACCTCTGTTGGTCTAAGCTGGCCATGAACAAGCTGGTAACCCGGACCTCCCTCTTCCCCACTCTCCCCTCCTGTTTCCATGCGTGGTTTGGGCTCACACTCACTCCCTGTCCCTTCTAAGGACAACAGCCCAGACAAGTCGGTCTCTGCACAAGGTGCTCGTGCAGTTGTTTGCTCCGGGCACCCGTTCCGAAGGCGCTGAAAAGAGCAGACACGTTGCCACAGCTGCCCCATCCCTCCCCTGCGCAACAGCTCGTTCCTAAGAGCCTGTCCTCATCCAGTCAAGCTAAAGCAGAATGGGGGTGACTGTGGCCCAGAGGTGCCTTAGTCACCCAGAGCACCTCGCACTGCTATGATCCCTTTGTGCACATCTTGCTTGGAAAATAAAGACACCAACTCCAGGGGCACTTCTGTGCAGCATCTCCCAGGTGGCCTGGAGCAGCTGCCTGCAGCAAATGTCAGCTTAGAGCAGCCAGAGACTTGGGAGAGGAAAGAGCAACTTCTCAAACTGAGAGTGACAACTGGGATGAACATAGCCAGATTTAGGACTGAAATTTCCTCAACCTCCTTGCAAACAGTCACCAGAGATTTAGTAACCAAAATGGAAAACAGTCCCAAGGAAATTATTTTGATATATGCGAAGGGCAGCCAGCTGAGGAATTAAATCTCCCTCAGAGAAGGCACTGACCTGTCTTTGCTTGAGGCTTTGGAGAATTTGGTCCCACGCACAGTGGAAAGCAAGTCCCTGTGCAACTGCAGTTCTTTACCGAGACAGAATCAGGACATCTAATTAATTATGTTGTTCCCAAAGACCTGCACTTGGGTACACAATTCACAGAAATCTAGGCTGCTGCTGAGGAGTAACTGGGTCAGGCTGCATCAGACCCCTCAGGGCTGCTCTGTGGGGACCGAACCTGGCTCCGAGTGCCACCACTTTTAACACCTTGCTCAGGAAACCTCATTCACCAGGGTCCTCTCAGCTCTAAAGCCCTGGTAATTCCGAGCGTGGTGCCTGGACAGGTTGGTTGCTCAGGCTGTTTCGAGGTGAAACACGGTCCCCCAGGCTGGAAGAGGAGACCAGGCTCTGCACAGAAAAGCAGCTGTGCCTGACAGCCAGGCCAAAAGATATGGGGATGGCCTTGGAGAAACATCCTGTTATTTTGCCACATACCTCTCGCACAATGATTAGTTGTTGGATGAAAGGCTGCTTACAAAGAATGCCACACCACGAGCCAGCTGGAGTCGTGGCTATCAACACAAGGACAAACTCCGGGGCGGGAGGACTGGCGCTAGATTAGCCCGACAGATGGTTTATCTGAGGCTCAGGTTTTCTTTTTTTTTTTTTTTTTTTTTTTGATAAAATGTAATAGCACAGAAGCAGCAAGCTGTCAACACCAACCCTCCTGAAAAGGGATTTCCACATGCGCTAAGCCATGGCCAGTGTGTTTTTACAGCTTCTTTCCTCACGTGCAGCTGTGCAAATCACACACCCAGCAACGAAATGCCCCATCCCAGGAACGGAGCAGGGCAACCCCGCAGTAACAACTGGCAGCTGACAAAGGCAGGGGCTGAGAAACACTAACCCAGTGTAACCAGAGAAACACAGGGAAAAGCAGGAACTAAGTAGTAAAATATTTCCCTTTACATGGTATTTTAATTGCATAAGGCAAATGAAAAGGGAATCCGTATGCAGAACTCACTGATTGAGAAGACGTTTTCCTCCTCTTTGGTGATTCTGCAGTGCTCCAGCAGCAGAGCTCCGATGGGCTAGAAAAGAGACCAGGAGAAGGGCTTTAAACACATGTTATCCAGCCAGTGCTCCAGGTAGGGATCGCCGGGAAGGCTGCGCTCATTTCAACCCAGGGGTGGCTATAAGGGAAACCTGCCAGAGGAACTGTATTTCTTTGCATGTTCTGCACTAACTGCAGCACAAACAAAATCAAACCCAACAAGTTATGTCAGCGCAGCAAGTTCCTGACCTTCAGCTGATGCTGGAATTGATGTGCATAATCACAGCCTAATTCCTTTGTGGAGTAAAAGAGATTTGCTCAACTATGAAGACAGCCCAAAACACGTGAGATAGATAGATAGATATTGCTCACACACTTCTGAACTCTCATTGTTTTGTTACTGCCTTTTAAGCAAGATTCAAAACTCGATGCTCCTTCTAAGGTAGCTTAGTCCAGAATTAAATCAATATTCAGTGTTCTTTTAAGCAACCTACTTGTGTCTGCTAAAGACCTTACTGTACTAGCCTTAGTTTTAGCACTGTTTCTACTTGCTCAGATTTGGTGTAGGGGCTACATTTGCTTCTGCAGTGACAGAATTTACTCTCTAGATCAACAGATCAAATTAAGACAAAATATTTCATATCACACACAGAAAGACTAATGAAACGCCACATTAGATTTTCTCGGGCCAAAACCAAAGCTTTTCTAGAGGCTAAGAACAGTGTGTTGATGAACAAGGGCAGTTTAGGATAAACAGACAACTGGTAGATACTATTTGCCACCTTGTGCACACTGAGCAAGGACATGAGAACCAAGGAGTGATATAAGCCATAAACAAAAGCAAGTCATGAGTGAATTCCTTTGTCCAACCTAAACAAAAGGCAAGACACAAATAAAGCAGAAAAGTAGATACCGAAAAACCTGGTTTAACATATATTTCTGGCACAATGGTTTTACTTTAGTATTAATCACCTGCCAAATAATTTTTGATCTAGTCAGTAACATCACTTGCCTTCCAGCCAAACTCACAAAAATGCTTAAAAATAATAGTTGTCAGAATGGAAAGCAGCAAAACTAGCCTTGGGTTACAGTAAAGGAGACATGTTGTATGGAGTTTCCTCAAGCTCTCATAACAGGATGCTCCTAAGGCAGGTACACATTAATCTCTGCACATAGAGAAGAAGGATTGCTCAGCTTTTGGCCATACTTAAGAGTGATTTGATTGCTGCTTCAGGAGAAAAGTGATTAGTGACTGCAGGTCAGTAGGCAGGAGGAAAGCAATGCCTTAAAATAAGAGCACAGCCATTATCATGGTTAAATTTCATAGCAGACACAGTCTAAAAATGCCACAGAAAGCTTCTCAATTGATTTGTGATAGCTCTTGCCAGCACATTCACTGCGTGTTTCCCTGTACTGGCTATAGAGATTCTTTGGATACTGTTTTTCATCTAGAGAATTTTTAGCAAGTTATTAACGGATTCACTAAAGCCTAGAACATCTCAATAGTGAAACCAAACCCAGATGTCCCATCCCTCTATCTACTTTTCCAGACCAAAACAGGGCCCCCACATGCCAAAAAAAATAATATTAACTGAGTATAACCACACAAGTTTCTCAGTAACGCTGAGCACTGCACGTAAGCAATGTTCCTGGGGTAGAAAAGAAGAAACAACGCTAAATATCTTCTCAGGAGAGCATAATATAAACTTCCCCTCACAGCCGAGGGCAAAAAGATGAATCCTACACCCAAACACGGCAGATTCCGCCGTTTAAGGCTGCCGTGGTTACCAGATCCACTCCAGGTGCTCGTTCACAGCGCGGGGATGGGGCCGCGCCGGCGGCGGCAGCCGGTCGCCGTACGGATTTACGGAGGACCCCGAGCGAATTCCCAGCTCCGTACCTCCGCTTCGTCCGTGCGGAAGTAGAAGAGAAAGTTGACGACGAGCTTCACGAGCCGCTTCTTCAGCACTGCAACGAGAAGGCGCCGTGAGGAGGCGAGCGGGGCCAGGCACGTTCCCTCCTGGCCGACGCGCGGCTCAGCCGGGAGCGGGGCAGCTCCGTTTTTAACGTAAACCTTTGCCCACACGAAGCAGCACCAAGCCCTGCGCTATGTCCCGCTTCCCCCACACAGGGAACGCGCTGCCTGCTTGACCCCAACAGGCTGCTCTGGGCCACGCTGCAACGAAAAGGGGCTGGCAGCATCTCGTGGGCTTCTCCGAGACCTCCTGTCCTCCCTGAACCTTCTGGGCCTCCCTAAGGACCTTCTTGGACCCTCCCAGGACCTCCTGGTGCCCCCTGAGATCTCCTGGTGTCCCCTGAGATCCCCTAGACCTCCCTAAGGACCTTCTTGGACCCTCCCAGGACCTCCTGGTGCCCCCTGAGATCTCCTGGTGCCCCTGAGATCCCCTGGACCTCCCTAAGGACCTTCTTGGACCCTCCTCCCACCCCAAGACCTCCTGGACCTCCCCGAGGACCTCCCGGGCCCGCATGGGACACCTCGGCCCGCTCCCATGCGGGCAATACCCCCAACCCAGCCACAACCGCAGCCCCTTGAGCCTCCTGCTCCCGCCGGCGCCCTCGGGGTGCTGCAGGGAGGGGGCCCCTTTCACGCCGCTCCGCGGAGCCTCCCGCGGCCGCCCCGCGCGCCCCCCCGCTCACCGCTGCCCTTCTTGGGCACCCGCATGAGGATCTCGGCCGCCTTCTCGGCCGGCTGCCGGGCCAGGCAGAGCAGCTCGCGCTCGTTGTAGCGCATCGCGCCGCGGAGCGGAGCCGCCTCGGAACCGCCGCGGAGCGGCCGCCGGGCGGACCCGGCCCCGCTCGGACCCGGCCCGGAACCGCTCCCGCCCCGCCCGGAAGCGCTCGCGCCGGAAGGGCCCAGGCGCATGCGCGGGGGGCGCGCGGGCCGGTACGGGCCGGGCCGGGCCGCGGGACCCGGGAAGGCGGGGGGGGCCCTGAGGGGCCGGGGGAGGAATTGGGCGGTGGGGGGGGAGGTCAGTTCGTGTTCGGGGGTCGAGAGGTTGTGTTGGGGGTCGGGCCGCGCTGTGGGAGCAACGGGGGTTGTGCAAGGCCGTGCTGAGCGGTGGGGCAGGATGTGCTGGGGGCTCAGGGGGTGCTGGGGGAGTTTGGGGGGTGCTGGGGGTCAGGGGGTACTGGGGGGTTTGGGCTGTGCTGAGGGGCTGGGGGAGGCTTGGGAGGGGGGTCAGGCCTGTGCTGAGGGGGCCCCTTGCAGGGGGATGGGTGGGTGAGAGGGGGTTGCTCCGTGCTGGAGCCCTGGCAGGGTGGGGGCGTTGGGTCTTGCTGAGGGGACGGGCTGCGTTGGTCTGTGTGGGGGGAGGCCCTGGCCTCTGCTCCCGGGACGGGGGGGCTGGGGGGCTCTTGGCCTTCACTGAGATTGGGGTGGGTGCGAGGGGCCTCTGGCCTCGCGGGGGGGATGGGGCAGCTCTGCTTGGGTGTGGGGGGCTGCTGAGGCCTCCGGGAGGGACAGGGGGGGCTGTGGTCATGCCGGAGTGCGTCAGCCCCGAGGAGCTTGGAAAGGTCTCCGGTGGCTCATGGAGGTTTTGGATCATTTCATTCTGCTCAACTTGTTATCACTCAAGTTGCTTTTCCTCATTTTTCTGCAGACCTCTCAGTTTTTCGTAACTGTCTGAAGTACAGAAGGCCCCATCATGGATTTCCAACATCGTCCTGGAGGTAAAACTGGAAGTGGAGGCGTAGCCTCCGCTTCCGAAAGCAACCGCGACCGCAGGGAGAGACTTCGGCAGCTGGCGCTGGAAACGATCGACATCAACAAGGTGAGCGCTGCCCCGCTGCGTGAGCAGGAGCGGCGGGACGCGGCGCCCCGGCCTGCAGGCTGTGCCTGAGCGCGGAGCCTGAACGGGGCCGTTTGGATTAGGAGAGTTTTGGTGGAGAGTTGTGGATTTGAATGAAATATTTCTGCGTCTTTTAATGTGGGAGTTGCAAGAGAAACATTTGCGAAAGGACTGAACAGAGAGATGCCAATGCTTGTGTGTTCGAGGAGCCACTATTATGTTATTTTGGGGTTTCTCAGGGCTGGTTCGTATTTTGCTGTTTCTTCACAGCGGGATATGCTGTTACCAATTAACAAAATTACTATTGTTTGTCTCTCATATTTCCAGAACAATGTTATGCTAATAATGTAAACCCAGGAACTCATTCTTCCAGTTCAGCAGAAATTCTGCATTATATATTTTGATTGCTCTGTTGTTTTGCCATGTGTTTTGCTATAACTTTTTTAAAAATTCTCTTCCTAGGACCCTTATTTTATGAAAAATCACTTGGGTTCTTATGAATGCAAGCTTTGCCTAACGCTGCACAACAATGAGGTGAGTCTGTCTCCATCTCTGTGGAAATAAACCTTTCAGAATAATGTTAACTTCAAAATCAACAGTCCAGGGTGTGTGTAATGATTGCTGAGGAGGTGGTGACTGGCAGTGGTTTGTATGCTAAGCACAGCAGTTGTGAGCAGAATGCAGTTTTTGGGTAAGTTTCCTCTCTGCTAAGGGTTAAAATATCCTTGTGGTTTGGAGCACTTTTTGCCCCTCATGGGTGACATGCATCTCTCACTTCAAAAACAGCCCTTCATTTATCTTACTTGTGTCTTGCTTTCATTTCAGGGAAGTTACTTAGCCCATACCCAAGGGAAAAAGCATCAGACCAATTTGTAAGTTCTTCTCTCTTTTAGCTTTATTCTCCGTTGCTTAAATGCTTCAAAATTAAGATTGTGTTCATTTATAAGTCTCGAACTCTGCTCTGTAGCAGGACACTGTGCTTGAATACCCTCTGACTGCACTTGTTCTGAAGTAAAAGTGTGGCACTGGTGGGCAGGTATGGGCTGGACCTGCTCCAAACAATGGTGCCGACAAACTTGGTCTGGAGCTGAAGTTCAAGGCCAGTTATGGGGTTTCTGAAGAAAGGAGGAAAACAGAGCTTTAAGAGCAAACTGCATCGCTCTACATGAACCACGGTGTGTCTAAGCACCCTTCTCTCATGATTTCAGGGCCCGTCGAGCTGCCAAGGAAGCTAAGGAAGCTCCTGCCCAGCCTGCACCAGAAAAAGTCAAAGTGGAAGTGAAGAAATTTGTGAAAATTGGAAGGCCAGGTTATAAAGGTACAGCGGGGTGTCTGTCACGGCGGATACTTAATGCCTGGTGGAGCTTGCTAGAAGTGCAGTGCTGTGTGTATGAATTATTAATTAGTCTTTTTAGCAGATCTGGCCATGAATAAGATATGGACTTATCTCCCCATATACTTTATTGTTTAAATTATCCATGGAACATCTCTTTAGAACTGGCAGTTGAGCGAGAACCTTTTTAATAAGAGATTAATGTGCCTCAGTCACTCGGCTCTTTCTGTAACAGCGAGGCAGGAGATGGTGACACGGATTCAGTCTCTCCTCCCCTTGTTTTTGTGCTGTGCCATCTTTGCGTGATGCTCACAAATCGCTCATTGGATTTATGGCTCCATTTTTTTCCCTCAGCTCCTCATTATTTTGCTTGAACCTTTGGTCCAGCTCTCAGCCTTGTGTTGCAGTGCACAGTGTGTCAGGGTGCTTGCCCCACAGCAGCTGAATTTCAGTAGTGACCCATAGCAGCTTTGGCTAAAGACAGCGTAGCATTTTATTTGATAAATGAAAATAATCTCACAGTGTTTTGTTGAGCTTTATGCATTTTTTAGAGTCCAAGCAACATTATTTCTGCCTTTACGTGTGGTACTCAGTGTTCCTATTGCCTTTACAGTGACTAAACAGAGAGATCCAGAAACGGGCCAGCAGAGCCTTCTTTTCCAGGTAAGGGCACTGTTAGGTTCTTAGTGTCTGTGTTCTCCAAGTAGAAGAGCTGCTAAGTAACTATTTCTTTCTAGGAAATATGTGAAAAATAGGAAGCCCTCTTCTCACTAGTCTGCAGCTGATGGTATTTGTGTTTAGTGGATGATCCGTGATTGTATGTGTCAAGGCAGTTCCTTTGGCAGCATTTAAGTGTTCCTTGTGGAGCTGATCGCTTTCTTTGTAGTTGGAGGGTTTTTTCATAGGAAGGGGGACTGAGAAGGGAACGTTCTCCTTGATGTTGCAATAACTCTCGCACAGATCGATTACCCGGAGATTGCGGAGAGCATCATGCCCCGGCATCGGTTCATGTCCGCGTACGAGCAGAGGATCGAGCCCCCCGACAGGCGCTGGCAGTACCTCCTGATGGCAGCAGAGCCCTATGAAACCATCGCTTTCAAGGTAAGACTGGAGATTAACTGATTACAGGGAGAGTTCCCCTTCTACGTTTTCTGAGACGTTAATCATTTTCTGAGACATTAATTCCCAGTGAGGAGCAGTTCAGGCATATTCTGTTCTAGGCTTTGTGGGGTTAATAGAATGGAGAGGGGAGTAAGGAAGAGATGGCTGGAAGTCATTAAATCCCATTGAGATTTGGTGGAGGACTCTGGCATGAAAACTAGGCTATGTGTTGAGCTCTGGGGAGCCATGGATTTCTCAGTGTCTGGCACAGAAAGGAGCCTTCTGGGCTTTGCTCCTCAGCCTTTGTGCAGATGTTGAGAGGGTCTTTTTTTTTGCCAGCACACTTGTCCTTGACCGATAGGAGAGTAACTTAATTCTTTCCTGCTCCCATCTCTATCTAATAACATCCGAGACCAGTGCATCTCACAAAGGCCTGGAATAACTGTGCTTATCTCGCAGGCTCTTGTGCTAAAAAGGGCCATTGAGCTAATCTGGCCGTGCTAAGAATAGCTCCGTAGCTCCGTCGTCTTCTTTTTTGTTGCAGGTGCCAAGCAGAGAAATCGACAAAGCAGAAGGGAAGTTTTGGACCCATTGGAACAGGGAGACCAAACAGGTAGCTAGAGTGATGCAGCTTCTTTCTTGGGGTGGAAGAGTGTGGAGTGGAGAGGGTTGTACAGCTGCTGCAGAATTGAATTCCTACATGGAACATAAAGAAGGAATTTCAGTCTTTTGGCTGTGAAGCTAGGTCCAAACGCTTCAGGTTTTTGTTTAGTTGCTTCTGTTTGTGAAGTAAGACACTGTTCGCTTGACGAATCTCCCTGTATGTGGTCTTGGTGAGAATTTAGTGTGGGACACAGAACCATGTGAAAGAAATGTGCAGTCAGCAGCAGAGCAGGGCAGCAGCAAACACAGCACGGGCGGCCTATACGGGCAGTGTGTATGGGTTCCTCACTGCTGCCTTTGTGCACCCAGCTGTGATGAGCACATGGCACATATGTACCCATGCTGCGGGGGATGCCCAGTGCTAACCCCAGCACTTTAATCAACTTTCAGAGGGTTAAAATACCGGGCAAGGCTGGCAAAGGCCCTCTGGGCGGCCAGGGTGGAAGTTGAGCTGTGAAGGTGACAGTCAGGGAAGACCCGAGTGCCCGGAGCAGCGAGGGGCAGCGCGGCTGCCGTGCGCTGTCCCCCGGCGCGGTCATTCCCTTCTCTCTGTTTCTCCCCACCCAGTTCTTCCTTCAATTCCACTTCAAAATGGAGAAGCCCCCGGCTCCCCCGAACCTCCCTCCAGGGCCCCCGACCGTGAAGCGGCCGCCGCCGCCTCCGCTCATGAACGGGCTGCCCCCGAGGCCGCCGCTGCCGGACTCGCTGCCACCGCCGCCGCCGGGGGGGATGGCCCTGCCGCCCATGCCCCCCTCCGGACCAGTGCCACCTCCGCCAGTGCCACCTCAGCTGCCACCAGCACCCGGCGTGCCCCCCCCAGCTCCTCTGCCACCCATGATGAGACCTCCGCTGCCCACCGAGGGGCCGGGCGCTATCCCCCCGCCGCCTCCCTCCAACTGAAGCCCCTCCTGGACTCAGTCCCACCGGACTCCTTTGGCTTGGGTGTTTTTATAGATGTATCAGAACTGATTCGGATAATTTTTTTTTCCTTGTTTTATATCCCAGTGATTTTGACTAAATCCAGTAGATCCATTAAAAGGTTTTGAGCTTTGCTTTCTCCATTTCCCTGTGTCTTGGCTTAAAATGTTGCTTTGTGTTTACTTTCTTTAGTCTAAAAATATATAAAAACATTTTTGGTCTGGTTGTATGCCAGAAATTATCCAAACAGGAGAAAAAGAATTAGAAATCTCTAGGCACTTCACTTACTTCTACCTGAGGAAACTATATTAACAATTCAGTTGTGTTAGGGCAACGTAGCTCCGTTTTAGATTGCTTGCTGTGTATTCTGTGAATATCCAGGTAGTCAATCAGTTGACATTCAGCTGTGTTGTATGTCAAACAGTTCATTTGGTGATGGGCAGCTCTTCATAGACTCACCAAAAGGGGTTTTACTTTATTGTTGTAGGACCAGCAATTGCAGTTGTGGACAGATTTTAAGGCAAGTAGAAGGTGCTAAATGCATTTTTTCCTCTGTCCATGCTGAGTTCCAGTGAACCCCAACGCGCTGCCGGGGCAGCATCAGGAATGTTTCGTGCCGCGTCCGAGCGCGGCTGCAGCGCAGGCGTTTCCAGCTAGAAACACGCAGCGGTTCAGCGGAGCAGTGAGTGTGCCTGCTGCTCGGGAGTCCTTGGAAGCGCCGGATAAGATTAACTGGCAGTTCCAAACAGATAATCTTCCTTCGCTCACATGCAGCTGCCTAGTTCCTTCCCAGTGCTCGCTAGGCTGTTTATGGGCTTCCAAACCAAGTTTTTATTAATTTGTTGGTGCTCTCATTACCTTTGACAATGCCAGAGATTCTTGCAATGTTTAGTCAAAAGACTTTACCCAAACTGCAGTTACTGTTAAGCTCTTAGTTTATTGCTGTGATTCGTTAAAGTATTATCTGTTTGCTTATGAAGCACCTACTGTCATTGTGTATGATTTTTATTGAATATATCCTCTCACAGGTAGATGAGTTGTGGCCAGCTTTTAGCCCTCTGCGTGTTTGTTTTTTTTATATATACTAAATATTTCTTAGGAATGATTGTTTGGTTCTCATTAAAAAGTAGAAGCAGCTCTGAGATTTCTCCTCTCTGCTTTCCAGGATTCATCTCATCCAAGCGGCGCGTCTCAGCACAGGAGCCCCGAGTGCCCTGTGGGTGAAGGGGCTGAGCTGGCGGAGCCTCGACTCGCTCTTTGCCAGGGTAATGGGTATAAATTAAAACACAGCAAGTTCCATCTCGATGTGAGGAAGAACTTTTCTGTGAGGGTGCCAGAGCCCTGGCACAGGCTGCCCAGAGAGGTTATGGGGTCTCCTTCTCTGGAGATCTTCCAAACCCACCTGGATGCCACCCTGTGCCACGTGCTTTAGGTGTCCCTTCCAACCTCAACCATTGTGGGATTCTGTGAGCATCTGGCTCTTCTGCTAGAGCCCTTGAGCTCTGTGTTCAAAACCTTTGCCTCTTCTGATGGCCTGGTGCAGATCCCACCCAATCTTGAAACAGAAAGATGTCCTGGATAGAGAGAAGGATTCCCTGGAGTGGGTTAGGTGGTTGCCATTATTAATTCCAAATACTATAGTGAATATTGGTATCTAATTGAGGGAGAATCCTTATGATTCTCACACGTGTTTGAGACTTTCTAAGCCCTGACCTAGCCAAGTCTTAAGTACTGAAATGTCTCCTGCCACATCCCTTAAGTGCATTTTACATTTACACTTGTAGTTTCACGATGTTGGGCAGAATAGTTTTCAGGAGGAGCTGGATTAAGAGCCTCTCTCAGGCAGTCTTTCTGAACTGCAAGGTGCACAAGGTGGCTTTTCAGTGAGGAAAGAGGGAGTAAGAGAGAGAAAACTCTTTCTCCACACTTACTTCTTAGTTTCTTGCTGTTATCTCTCTTTATCCTTCTCCTAGTCTGGCTAATTCTTCACCCCTAGTGTCTCATTGCTGGTGGGAGTAGTACGTACTAGTCTCCATGAAGACTCAGGTCTAGACTTCCATCCTCCTTTAAAAAAAACATCTGAAGTCAAGGACAGATGTCCCTACAAGAAAGGGAAACAGCTTTATTTATTTATTTTTTTTTTACTTTTCCAATACTACATGAAAACCCAAAAATAGAACAGAAAGTTTCTTTGAAACATCCCTCCCTCCTTTATAGCATGACAGCCTCTGTGCTCCTCAAGGGAGGTGTGTTGTGCGTTGTCAACTCAAGGCCACTGCCTTTTGAAAAGGGAGACGCCGTCCTCCCCTCCACACAACCGCCTTGAGAGATGCCACTGAGCGAGCCCAGAGCCAGGAGCAGCTGAAGGGGGAACATGAGGGCGGCTCTCAAGGTGCTTCTGCAGTGCCTGGTGCTCTTGCTCCCCTCCCTAGCACTGCCAAGGAAAGGGAGCACTGGGGACTGGCTCTCCCCTACGGAGGATCTAGAGCCGCCTCTTTCAGCGGAGCTGGGACTCGAAGGAGAGGAGAGGAGAGAAAACACGAGTGTGCACGAAGGAGCGAGACCCGGCTCGTTGGCCAGATCAAAGGTGGCCGTTGCTGCTCGCCTCTTCTCCAAGACTGACCCAGGAGCAAGATGCCTCCAGGTGATCACTGAAAACAGGGGCATGAGCTGGGCTCGCTCCAGCCTTCACCCTTGGCCTCTCGGGGGGCTGGAAGGCCCAGTGTGCAGGGTGAAAATGGAGCAGGACGGGATGTCCCCGAGGCACCTGGAAGTCGTGGGTGTCCTCACCCGCTACGAGAGCCGCTTCATCAAGCTCTTGAGACAACGCGCCAGCTGGGAGGGAGCCGATCTCAAAACCTTTGGGATGTGTCCGCCGGGGGATGCGCACGCTGCCCTCCGCTCCCTGAGACACATCTGCACGCACCTGGCCGAGCCGCGTGACGACCGCTTCCTCGTGCTGCACCTGGAGGAAGGTAGGTGCTGCCCCGAGCCTGAAGGAAGAGGCTTGAGCGCCCAGGCAGAAACCGTTATTTTATAATTCTAAACTAGAGATGCTGCCAAAAAAGAAAAAATTTGCAAGGCTTTAAAATTAGTCGACATGTTTAAGAAACTCTTTTCCATTTATATTTTCAGGCAGCTGCAGTTTGAGCAGTGATGACAGCGTGTGTGCAATAATGTGCCTTGTCTTTGGCATGATACTGTGGTACGGGGGTGTTATCAGTGGCTTTTGTCCCCGTTTTGCTTTGCGTTAAGAGGTTTTCTCACATTCTGCCTAAATTATTTGGATTTCCTAGGCAGCCCAGGACTGATTCTGACTGCTGGAGAAAAGAGAGGAGCCAACTGGACCTGAGCGGTCCTGCCACAGAGTAAACTTTTCTCATCACAGCAACCGAAACCATGTGCCACTATTTCATGCTTAATATTGGCCTGAACATAATTTTTAGAGTTTAAGTTTCACATGTAGATCGAATATGCATATCAGTTCTGTTTTGAACATTAGTTACACGCTTGAGGGAGGACTGCCCTGTTCAATGCTTGGATTTAACCTGGCTTTCTGTTTAGCGAGAGGTTCACGGTTGCTTTTCCAGCCTTGGAAGTTATTTCCTCCCCCTCGGAGGTTTTGGATTTGCAGCCGAAGTCGCCGGTGTTGCTGGGCTGCGGATAGGGCTCTTAGCCGGGCAGTGCTGACCTGCGGCCCTGCAGGTGCTGACAACCAACCGCAACGCGATGGCCGAGACCTTCCCAAGCCGCCGGAGAGACTAAACCTGGGGAAGGCTTTTCCTCACGGTTTCTGTCTTAGAAATTTGCGGGAGGAATTCTGAGCGCGAGGCAGCGCTGGGGCTGCCCTGCTGAGCGCATCCCGTCCTGGGAAGGGGGAAGGAGATTTGCAGCTGGGCGGCTTCCTGGCTCCGTGCTCTTCCTCGGCCACCGAAAGGTCCCACAGGGGTAACGTCTCCCACCAAGGGTCTCCGTTCAGCCCAGGTGCTGGTTCAGAGGACAGTGACACCTTGGCCATGGGCAACTGTGCTGTGAAGTGACCAGCCCCGCCACGGAGGGGGAGCCGTGTCTGTGCGCCCGGCTCTTCCCCGCTGCGCAGGAGCAGGGGCCCCGGGCGCTCCCTGCTCCCCGCGCTCGGCTGCTCTTGGACTCACACTCCCTTTTCCTTTCAGTGACATGGGAGGCCCAGGCCAAGCTGCGCTTCCAGCTGCTTTTCCAGGCGGCCGTGGGGCGCTCGCTGGGAGGGCTGCGCTTCGCCCTGCTGCTCTTCTACGTGGGCAGAGGCGCCGCGGAGCCAGCGGAGCTGCTGGCGACCGGCCGGGGGCTCTCGCAGGAGCAGGTGGGTCCGGGTCCGGGTCCGGCCCGGGCAGCAGCCCCGCGGCGGGCCGGGAGGGGGCGCTGCTCCCCCGCGCTGCCGCGGGGCCCGGGGAAGGCGCCGGGGCCGCGGGCCCGGCCGGGGGGACACGCGGCTCCCCCGTCCCGGCCCCGGGGCTCCCCAGCCCGGCCGGGGAAGCAGCCGCTTCCCGGGACACGTTGGAAGTGCGCTGGGCCCTTGGGTCCCCTCCTGCCTGCCTCGATGCCTGGTTTGCACCTACCTGGACTCCTGGGCATCTCGCAAAGCCACCGCTTGGCCCTGCGGTTGGCCAAGCGTGACTGTTTCCAGGGTCACCAACGCATCTGCCCCCCGGCACTGCTGGGTCTCTGGGTCACGGTGGTCACTGCCAAACCTTGTGTTGAGTCAGGCTCAGGAGGAGCCAGGAAGGACCAAAACGCGGAACTCCTTTTCCTGCCTCTCTCTGTGGTGTCTCACCCAAGGTCTGTGTCTTTCCTCTCTGTGCAGAGACTCTGCCTCTCCAGGGACACCCAGTTCTTGGTCCTCGGAGCCTCGGTAGCATCCGTGAACCGCACAGACGAGCAGCTCAGCTTTGAGGTCTCCTTGGCGATCTGGCACCGCGGTGGCGCAGGTGCGGAGCCGTGGCTGAACGCAGCCCGAGCTGCGGGGGACGCGGGCCTGCAGGAAGCCCCTGGCAGCCGGGGAACCTTCTGCTAATGGTCTCTGTGCCCTGACTTGGGCCTCATCTCAAGCCTAACTGTAGCAAGTGGAAGTCTGTGGGCTCCAGTGGGGACTATGGGGCTGCATGGTTATGTGGTGTGGGGCCCCGAACCGCTCTCCTCCCCACATCTCTCCCTGCCAGGTGCCCCCCTGCCCTCCGCAGAAGTCCAGCGGCTCCTTTTCGGCTCCGATGACAAGTGCTTCACCAGGATGACGCCCGTGTTGCTCCTGCTGGCCAAGGCACAGAGGGAAGAAGATTCTTTGGCCGCTTCCTCCTACCTCTCTGCTGCCGGGGTGGTGGAAGTGGCTCCGTATCCCCAGCTCAGGTCTGTGGGCTCCAGCACAGCCACAGAAAAATACAGGGACTGGAAGCCAGGAGGGAAAGGGGAGACAGTCCCAGCCCTTGTCCCTTGTCAGGATGGGTAGTCCAAGGATTGGGTGTCTGGAAGGAGCTGGGGCTGAGGGTGCTGGCCTGGGGTGTCTGGCTCTTTGCCACCCAGGACCTGACACTGGGCTCCTCACTAGCAGCCTGGCATCCCCACGGGGAGTGACCTGTGCTGGAGCTGGGAGCTTTCCGGTCAGGTTGGGGCTGTGTGTGCGAGGGCTGGGACATGGGGCATGTTGAGGGACCCTCTGAGTGGGGGCTGTGTCCAGGAAGATGGGGGCTGGCCCGGTGGGAAGGGGATGCCCTGGTCAGATCCATCAGCCCTGGGCTGCAGCAGGGCCCCTGTGACCCCATCCCTGTGTTCCCCTCGCAGCCCCCCCGAGACTGGCAGTGAGGAGCTGCCGTCGCCCACCCTGCCGAGCTGGGTCAACGCGTCGGCCCCCGCGCCCGGCGGCAGCAGCCAGTTCCTGGACATCCTGACCAGGTTCATCCGCCAGGTCCTGAGCCCCTCCAGCGAGCCGCCCACCCAGCCCAGCTCCCACCACTGGCTGGACTTCCAGATGATGGAGACCCTCCCTCACCAGCTGCTCAACCTGTCGGAGAAGGCGGCGCTGGAGCGGCTGGTGCAGTCGGAGGAGCCCTCGGTGCTGCTCTTCCCGCAGGACAGCGGCGCTCTGCTGGAGCAGCACCTGGGCGGCTGGCAGCCCGAGGGCACCGTGCTGCAGCTGCTGACGGGCAAACTGCAGGCTGTGATCCAAGAGCTGCAGGACATCCCCTCTTTCCAAGCCAACATGGGGCTTTTCCAGCATCTCCTGAGCTTCTGCTACTACGCGCCGGGGCCGGGTGAGGGCCAAGCCGGCGAGCAGCCGCCCGGCTCCGGGAAGCTGCACACGCTGCTGCTGCTCAAGGCGCTGCAGACGGTGCGTGCCCGCTGGCAGGAAAGGAGGAAAGTCCTGCGGCAGAACCGCAGCGCCCGCCACCAGGCGCACTGCCGCCTGCAGGAGCTCACCATCGACCTGCAGGACCGCAAGTTCATCGTCATGCCCACGGTGTACGCGGCCAACAACTGCGAGGGCCCCTGCAAGCTGCCGCTCTCCACCCGCGTGCCCAGCTACTCCTCGCACACGGTGCTGCTGCTGGGCATGCAGGAGCGGGGCTCGCCGCTGCGGCGCGCTCCCTGCTGCGTGCCCGTCCGCTACTCGGACCAGCTCATCATCAGCGTCTCCAGCGAGGGGCTGGAGGTCCGCAAGTTCCCCAACATGGTGGCAGAGGAGTGTGGCTGTCGGTAGGGGCTCCTGGCCGCGTCCCGGCTCTCGCCGGCCCCGCTCCTGCTTTGCCCTCACAGCTTGGAGCGGGGCCTCCTCGCTGAGGCGCGTGGCCCCCGCCTGCCTCTTCCCCGTGGGTTGGTTTTAGTCTTGCTCTGGTTCTGGGTTTGTTTTCAGCCTTGCCGCTCCTCGCAGAGCTGATTTGCAGCCTGCTCTTTCCCTGCTCCCTTCCAAGAGGCCGGTGCACGAGGAGGTCCAGGCTGCTGCCCGCTTTGGGCTGGGGAGGTGCAGGACAGGCAGGGCAAGACCTGACTGATGCAGTGAAGGCCACGACTGCTTCTCCACTGCCTTCTGTTGCTGCAGCTCCCTGCGGAGGGCACGCGTTGCTTCCCCTGCTACCCCTTCGCTTGCAGGTGCTTGGCTGTGCCCGAGACCAGCCCAGGGCCTGGCACGAAGCCCGTGCTGTCCCCATTGCTCCAAATGCTCCAAGGAGCAGGACAGGCAGCACCGTCCCCGCTGCGGGCGCAGACAAGGCCCGGCCCAGCTTTGTGGCTGCTGCTCGCACCATAAATAGGACACGAGCTGCTCCCCCCTGCCCTTGTTGGCAGCGTCCGTCACCTCCCGGGCCGCGTTAGTGCCAGGGCACCTGTTCTGCATCCGATGTCAGCCCCAAAGAGCCCTCGGGGGCTGCACCCAGATCATCTTCCCAGCCAAGCGAGCGCCCTGGGCGCGCAGCTGCCCTGCTCAGCCGTGCACGCGGCTCCCTGCTTCCCGCTGGATGCAGCAACAGGAACGAACGGGAAGATCCTCCCTCTGATCAGGGAGATCCCGCGCTGCCCTCCCTGCCCCAGCACCGGTGGGACCTGCCCGGGGCCCAGCATTGCCCCAGGAGCAGGAGACCCTCCCCCATGTCCCCCCGCGCGCAGGGACCGGCCCGTTGGCTTCGCCCGGTGCCCTCGCAGCCGTGGGGCCCTCCCAACACCACCCAGGCCTGAGTTTCGGGACAACACACAGACAGAGCCAGGACCAACTCTTTTTTTTTTAAACATTCTGTTTAATACATTATTAAAAATGAGAACAGTTTATTTTAACCTCTATCGACATAGTAAATACTGCAATCTGCCGCGGGTTGGGGCTGTTGACATCTCCTGTGGTTGCTACAGCGCTGCGCGATGCCGCACTTGGGGTTTGTTCCTAAAAGCTGCTCGGTGAAGGCAGGTCCCCCCGGAGCCTGGGTTGCCGGGCTGGGTCAGCAGCGCTTCGTTTCCAGCAGCTTCACTTCATCCTGTGGCGGCACCAGGGCCTGGCCACGTCTTTGTGCTCCTTTCCCTGAAGTCCATCCGAGGGTGGCAGCAGCCTGGCTTCTTTCACCCGGAATAAACTTCTCTCTCTCATTTGCTTTAAATAAAACAATTACATGAATTCAAGCGCTGAGTCTGCTGGCAGCCTCTGTTTGCCTGTATCGCGCCGGCGGCTCCTTGCTGCCAGCACCAGCCTGATGCAGCGGGTACCACGTGGCGGGCCTGGTTTGCAGAGCAAAAGTGAGGGGTGAGAGGAGTTTACGGTGGGGATGGAGGGTTAGCAGGAAGCCCCAGGGAAGAGAAGCTCATTTGCCCAGTCTTTTCAGCTTGCCCCTCTGCATCTAATCCAGAGGGGCCCAAAGTCCCCAGGGAGGCTCGGGCCAGGCTGCTCTATCTGGCTGGTGCCTCTGCTTGGAGGTGCTGGAGCGTTGGACTGCGACGCCCGGCCCCGGGACAGGTGGGATAAAGATGTGACGTGACTCGGGTAGGAAACAGGACCCCGGTGTTGTCACCAGATGCTGCGACCACACGAGCTGCTGGCTCCTCTCGAAGCAGGGGGTGGGGGCACGGCTGGGGCCAGGGGTCTCGGCAGACGGATGGAGTCCGGGTGTCTCCCGGGAGCGCGGGAGGACCTCGGCCCTGGGGGGCTGGCTGGGGGAGTTTGGACCCCCTGGATTAGGTGTCGTTCAGCCCCTCGTTTGTCCCGGCACCGCAGCTGGGCTCTCAGTCACGTTTCTTGCCGTCCCTGGGCCTGGCAGTGCCCTCCTTCCCTGGGGCCGGTGCCTGCTGCTCCCAGGGCTTCTTGCCCTTCTGCTCTCCTCGCTGCTGCCTCCAGTCCCGCTTGCGGCCGTCCTCGCGCTCGGCCTTGCCGGGGCGGCTCTTGCCCTCGTCCTTCCGATGCTCTTCCCGCTCCCTCCCTTCTCGCCTGCCCTCCTTGCCCACCCGGCCCCGCTTCTTGTAGGGCTGCAGCTCCGGCTCCTTGGGCGCCCGCGGGGCTCTGCCGGCCTTGTCCTCGGGGGCTCTGTCCTTGGGTCGTGTCTCCTTACGGCTGCTCCTCTCTGTCGGGGCCGCACGACTTTCCTTGGGCTTCTCTTCTTTCCTTTCCGGACTTCTGGGCTTCTCTCGGCTCTTCTTCACCTCAACCTTGGCTGGAGGCTCCTCTGGTTCAGCTTCGGGCTCTTCCTCTTCATCCTCTGGCTCTTCCTCTTCATCCTCTGGCTCCAAGCGGCCAAACCATTTCTTGAAGATCCAGGGCTCGGCCTGTGAGGGGAGCAGAGCGGGCCGGGCGCTGGCTCCGTGCTCCCTGCAGCCCTGCTCTGCCCTCCCTGCCCGGCCAGGCCTGCAGACACCCGCCTGGGACCCCTTTCCCACCCATCCCTTGGGAGATGAGATGTTCCCACAAACGGGAAGTACCCAGAAGCCGCTGTCCCTCGCACCAGCCCATACCAGGTTGCCGTCAGCATCACTGTCATCGTCCCCGTCATCGTCCCCATCAGTGTGCTCCAACAGGCTGCTCTCGGGCTGGACCGGTGGGGCAGCCACCACTTTTGGGACGTCCTCCTTGGTGTCGATGACCTCTAGGACAGGACTAGGGTGAGTCAACGCTCTGGGGAGGCCGAGGGCCTCCATCTCTGTGCACACACAGAGGCCAAGGCTGCGTGGATGCCTCGCGCCCCAGATTAACAGCCCACCCTGGTCGGTGGTGCCAGTTTAGCACAGGGCTCCTGGGACCACCCCACTCAGCCACTGGCTTCCCTGGGCATAGCCCAGTCTCAAGCCTGACCCAGAAGAGCAGGATGGGCCTGAGCTGGACCCCAGCTCCTGAACCTACCGTGCACGGGCAGCGGCGGTGGCGGCGGCGGAGGGACTTGTCGCTCACTGCTAATCCCTTCCCTAGAGCAAGGTGCTGCAAGAGAGAAGCCAAGAGGAGGAGGAAGAGGGGACATGATGTTGGAGGGGATCTGGCCCCGCTGTGAAGCTGGGGCTGCTGCCCTTCGCCACAGAGCGTGTTGGGCTGACAGTGGCTTTTGCAGTGACTTTGTGATTACCAAATCCCTCCCTGTCCCCCCTGCAGAGACCATCCTGGGAGCAGCCACCAGGCTGGGACCATCAGCCCAGGAGCCATTCCCACAACCCGCTGCCTGGCCCTGCCAATTCGCCCTCCCTAAGTCCTTGTGAGCCCCAACGGCGCCGTGTCGGGGAGCAGGACTGGACCTGGCCGGCTCCTCGCCCTGCCGGCCCCGCTCACCTTGGAGCACCTGGAAGCTGACGCTGAGCAGGGCGACGAAGGAGGCCACGAGGATGCATTTGTTGAGGGTCAGCCCTTCCCAGATGAGCGGCTCCTCTGCGGGGTCCAGGCTTTCGGGCTCCACTTCGCTCTTGACGGGGAGACTCTTGGGGACTGGTGGGACAAAGGAAGGAGCGTTACGGGGAGGGCAGGAGCAGCGGGTTTGCACTGCAGAGAGGAGGGAGGAAGGCAGCTTGGGGGAGTGGGGGCCAGCAGAGCTGCTCAGGCTGTGATCCCAGGGCTCCAACAGGGTCAATCTGCCCTTGTTCCAGTTCTGTCCCACCACGGAACCAGCAGCAAGTCCCATCCTCACTTCGGGGGGACCACGGCCTCTCAGTGGCGCTGAGCTCATGGGGACTGCAGAGAGAAGCGTTTCTCCCATCACGGCTCCGCATCCAGGGGTGCTTTCTGGGCTGCCCGGCGAGGCAGGGTTGGTGGGGGGGTCTGTCCCTGCCGTGGGCCAGGCAGATGTTTGAGGGCAGCTCAAACACCCACACGTGGAGATTTCCACACACCTACCTTGGGGCCCGGCGGCGCCGCCTTTCGCTCCCACCTTCTCCGCACACTTCTTCCCCTCCGCCGGCTCCGGCATGCTCAACGCCCGCTCGCCTCGAGCCTCCCCGGAGATGCCAAGTCGGGACCTCTCCTCCTCTAGGCCCTGTGCGGGGAGCAGCGGGTGTCAGAGCATCACACGGCAGCAGCACCGGGGACGCCAGCAGCGTGGCTGGGCGGGAAGCAGGGCCATGACTGCGCGCGGGCGCCTGCTCCCAAGGCAGAGGGTGCTCAGAGCAGCGGGCTCAGGGCCCTGCAGATTCGTGCTCAGACTCTCTGAGGTCTAAAAGGGCTGAGCAAACGCTACTGCCGGACCCTGAGTGCTGCTAATGCAGTCTTTGGAGCATCCAAAACCCTGGCGCACGCATTTGCTTCATCTTAACATGCTTGGTAAAGGAAACACAGGCAGCTTTTTTATTATTGTTATTTGCTAGGATCGATTCAGCCACTAGCTGGCTCCCTGCTGCAGGGAAGGCGCTGGGGTGCGACCCTGCCAGTGCGCAGGCACGCGCGCATGCGCGGCTGCACCCCAAGGAGGCAGCACTGGAGGCAGCGCTGGGCGCAGGCCCCGCGTCCCACTGGGTGCAATCCCCTGAGCCCCGTTGGGTGCAATCCCCTGGACCCCACTGTGTGCAATCCCCTGGATCCTGCTGGGTGCAATCCCCTGGGTCCCGCTGGGTGCAATCCCCTGGATCCCGCTGTGTGCAATCCCCTGAGCCCCATTGGGTGCAATCCCCTGGGTCCTGCTGGATGCAATCCCCTGGATCCTGCTGTGTGCAATCCCATGGGCCCTGCTGTGTGCAATCCCATGGGCCCTGCTGTGTGCAATCCCCTGGATCCCGCTGTGTGCAATTCCCTGAGCCCCATTGGGTGCAATCCCCTGGATCCTGCTGTGTGCAATCCCCTGGGCCCTGCTGGGTGCGAGCCCCTGGATCCCGCTGGGCGCGAGCCCCTGGGTCCTGTTCAGTGCAGCCCTCCCTCCGGCAGCCGCCCTGTGCGTCAGAGGTGCTGGACTGGTGCCCTGAGCGAGCGCTGGTGGCCAGCGCGGCTCAGTGACAGCGACAGCTGAACGGGAGCCCTTTGGCTCCGGCGGGAGGGATGTGGGGCAATTCCGTGGGCACACCCTGCTCCTGGCTAAATGTCAGTGGGGGATGAGCCCCAGATTTGCTCCCCTAACAGGGGTCAGCTACACAGACCACAGCCAGAGCAGCCGGTGCCAGGGCAGGACACGACCTGCTGCCACCAGCACCCTCTCCTGGTCCATCAGGTGAGAAATCTCAAGCACTGGTGCCTCCATTGCCTCCATCCCAAGCAGTGCAGTCCATGGATGGAGTGAGCGGGTCCACGTCCAAGAGGGGCCTGAGAAACCCCAGCCCCTGCCCTGCCACCCCTGTCCCCGCTGCAGCCTCCCGGGCAGCGCCGCTGGCAATGCCGCTCCCGGAGCACTTACATGGGAGCTGCTGCTCGCCCCGTCGCTGCTCCCTGGCGCGCCGGCATCTGTAAAAGACAACCACAACACGGTCTGCTAAGCCACGGGCCGGCAACGGCTGGGCGCTCGGGCTGCACCGTCCCCTCGCTGCCACCGGCCACGCCGGAGGGCACAGCGGCGTTCCCGATCCGTCAGTGCGTGGCCCTGGGGCACGGCGGTGCCTGGCCTCGCGGCTGCTGCACGTGCCATGAGCGTCCCAGGGACGGCAAAAGCCACGGGCCAGCTGGGCGGCAGCCCGTCGCCTGCAGCATCATGGCACCGGCTCGGAAGACTCCGCTCTAAGAGCAGCACTGGTTGCACCCCCCCCAAACGTCACCTTCCTGGGTGAGCTAAAGCAGAGTGGGGACGGTGACATTCCTGCCAAACACAGCCGGGATACACCAGGACACACTGAAAACCTGCTGGAAATACACTGTTTGGGGGTGGGAGGGCAGATGCAGCTCAAGCTGTAGCTTAGACAGCAAGACAGAGCCCTGGCTGCTGCTCAGATCTTCAAGAAGGCCGTGAGCCACCGAAGAGGACCTTGAGTGTCCCATGTGCACCCACACGACGTGTGGATGGCAGGGACAGCAGCAAGGATGTGTCCAAGCCCACCCATCTTGCTCCTGGCACTGGGAGCTGCTTTGCCTCCAAACCCTGCACTTCCATGGCTCTTTCCAGATCCTAGCTGGAAAAGAAAGGTACCCTGAGGAGGAACCAGAACTCTCCAGTGCCTCACCACAGTGATGGGATTCAATGGATTCAGGAGCCTCCTGGGCTTCTCTTGACTTATAGCTGTTGCAGTCGGTCACTTTTGCATCTGTTCCTTTAGCATGAACTACAGCATTAAAGAAAATCCTAAACTGATCCCAACGCAAAGAGGACTTGGCTTTCAGCCCCTCTGACTTCAGCACTCACTCCATTGGGATCTGAACATTCCATCCACGCAAGCACTCAGCAGAAGAAGGAATTTCTGCCCCATTTGATCCAGAATCTGTTTGTTTTTCCCTGGTGGAACAAGGAACGCTGAGAAAAAAAAAAAAATCAGGGCCCGAGATGAAATCTAAAACATGATCCTGGAGCAAAGTACACAAATAAAAGGAAACCTTTTGGCAGAGGAACAGTAGCCTAAAAGATCTTTGCTTTCAACACGGATACCAAACATGTCTTTGGTTGTGTTTCAGCAATACCAGGGATGGCAAGTCTGGTCTTTTCTCTTTTGGGAAGCCTTGGACCTGCCAGGAAAACTCGGAGATTTTTGCTGGGAGGGTTCCTGGCCCCTGTCTAGAGCACAGAGACGAAGAATCGTTGGCTAAAGAGGTTTTCTCCCAAGCGCTCAACTTGTTTTTGAGCCACATAGACCTTCCCCAAACCTGAAGACACATCATGGCCCATGTTGGAAGGTAAATACAAACATCGCTCCTCCTGCCTTTCAAATAGGAGGAATTAAATTCCTCCTTCAAGCATTTTTCTAACCCGAGGGTCGACACTGCAAAACCCAGGAGAGGAACGAGCCCCTGCTGCTCTTTGTCACCTTGAAAGCAAAGACGCTGCCGCTTGCCACATTCCCCATTGCCTTGTGAGGTTGCCTGATACTTGTCGGCTAGTTGCCCATCCTCTCCCGAAAGCCCCTGGGAGCCTTTCCGAGGCCCTGGCGGCAGGACCCTGCCAGCCGGCGAGGCCACAGTTCCTGTTCTCACGTCCTTCCTCGGCCGCCTCCGAGCACTCCCCGTCTGCCCAGGCAGCTCTTTGGTGGCCTCAGGATGTCCCAAGTCTGTGGCCAGTACCTCTTGGGGACCTGCTGCCCTGTCACCTCGAGGGGCTAAACCGAGGGCATAAAGCAGATGCGGTGAGGAGGGAGCGGGACACGCGGGCGGATGCTGCGTCCTGCGGCCCTTAGCCGGGATCACGGGGAGTCGCAGGCAAGAGGGGGTCCCAGGGCTGCTTGTGGTGACTCCCAGGGCACGTAGGGTTCTGTGTTCCTGGCCCCATTCCCACACGCAGCCTCCAGGTTGGCACCTCCGCACGTGGTTGAAAACACCCCGTGCGCTTTCATGCTCCATCCTCAACCACCCCCGGCTCCCGCTGTGCCGCCCAGCTCCATGTCCAGGCGGGATTCGGATGGGATCTGTGTTCGGGGGGTGGATGGGACTGATCCTGCCCCGCTGCCGAACACCCTCCTGCCCTCGGAGGCTCCTCTGCAGCGCGGATGGGAGGTTCCCACCCCACGGCAGCTGCCCCGGCCAGGTGGCAGGGATGGCTCATCCCGGAGGGCCGGCCTCGGCCCCCGGCTCCCACTGGAGCCTCCCAAAGGATGGAGACAACCTCTCCACACGCCGGCCATGCCGCCCACCGGCCCCTTCCGAGCGCCACACGACCCATCCCGACCGCAGGGCTGCCGCCACCCCGCAGTCCCCAAGGACTGCCATCCCAAACCACCCCGAATATCCCCCCTTCGCTGCCGGCCCCGTGAGCGCCAGCCCGGGGCAGGTGACAGTGCCAGCTGCCCGCGGGGCTGCGGCCAGCGCGAAGGGTTAAAAGGCCGGCAAGGTCCTACCTAGGGCTCCGCGCGGCCGCCTCGCCTCCGCCGCCTCAGCCGCGCGGCCGGGGACGAACAGCGACAGCTGCCGCCTGCGGCCGAGCAAAATAGCACCCAATGGCGGGCGCCGCGCTGCGCAGGCCGCCCCGCCGCCCGCGCCTTAACCGGGCACGTCTCGCTTTTCCGGAGCGGGCCTTTGCCTTTAGCGGGGCTCAGAGACAAGTTGACAGCAATATTTAAAGGCAGAGGAAAAGTGGGTGCCGCTTTGCCAGGGGAGCTCCCGCTTTGCTCCGGCCTTCCCGACTCCCTCCGCTCAGGGCACCCGATGGACAAACCCGGCCCCAGCGTCGCTCCCTGACGCGCCGGTCTCTGCAGACTGTTGTACATGGCACCCTCTGTTTCCCATTATCAGCCTTCAAAACAACTTCCAGCACATTTTTTTCCCCTTAACATCACTCCAGGCTCTGTTTTTCTGATGTCGTGGTGATGTATGGGCATGGCCTGGCCCATGCTCAGGGTTGGAGGTTTCCCAGGATTTTTCACCCGGCTCCCAGGGCCGCAGCGAGAAGGGACAGGGAGGAGATGTTTGCCCCCTCGACAAGGCTGCACCGGTGGGGCTTGGCCCACAGAGACCAAGTCAAGCCCCAGATTCCCAAAACAGGGCTGCAAACGCACTGCTGCCCTTCCAGGACATGCCATGTCTCTCCTCGCTGAGCATCCCGGCTCTTCCCTGCCGCCCACGCCTCAGGGAGGCACCATGCAGCAAGGGGATCCGGATGTCCCATCGGCTCTGCAGGAACCGGAGCATCTTTCACAGGGCAAACCCCCCGCGTGGTCCTGCCCGAGGAGCACGTAGCAAGCAAACTCCCGGGCAGGTGTCTGCTTTCCAGGGCAGGGATTTCCCCTCTTTGGCAGAGGCAGGACGAAGCACGCAGCGAGCCCTTGCTGCGGTATAAATAACGCGTTGCAGAAGCTCAACCCAGATGGAGGAAGAGACGCAGCTATAAACAAAGACCTTGCCGCTGCGCCAGGCCTGCAGGCTCACATGCCAAGGGTAGTTTTTTTTCTCAGTTTTATTCCTGCCTCGGGAAGGTCAGGAGAGGAATGTTTGCTTTACAGGGATGCGGTGGAAGCAGAAAAGCACATGTGGGCCAACTCAAAATCCCTCTGTCCCTGCTTATCCATGACTCAGGAGCTGCTTGCAGAATGGTAATCTTGCCTCTGTCTCCTGTAGAGCAGCTTGTCCTCCCAGGGGACAAAAAAAAGGGGGATTGAGGGATCCAAATTTGCAGGCTCAGGGGACCCACACAGCTCGTTGTCCTGGAGCGGGGACACGGGACATGGGAGCTGCTCTTCCATCCCCGCCACGGGATCTTTCAACACCCATTTCCTGCGGCGAGGAGGGACCGGGAACATGTTTGCCTCCACACGTTTATCTCCAAACGCTCCCTGGCCAAATGCGAAAGCTTCTGTCACCACCGAACAATTTAACCCAGGCAGATGGAGGAAGGCGATTCCTAGGGGCCAGTGCTGCTCTAATTCCTTGAAACTCTCCTTGTTCCCTGCTTGTCCCCTGCCCTGAGATGATAGGTGTCTCTGGGACCATTTTTGCTTGGAGAAGGGGAGTTAAAGCCTTGGAAATGGGATCCAGTTATGCAAATACGCAGGGAGAAAGTGGCTGGTGGAGCAGCACTGGAGGGTAATCAATCAACGCGCCAGACCAGGGCCTGGCCGCCCACGGCCTCCGCTCGGCATTCATGCTAAATAGCTGCTCTCTGACTTTGGCTTGTCTATGCAAATCCATGGAAATGGGATCCAGCTATGAAAATACTCAGGGAGAAAGCGACTGGTGGAGCAGGACGGGAGGGTAACGAATCAACGCGCCAGAGCAGGGCACCATGGGCTCTGCCCAGCGCTCATGCTAAATATCCGCTCTCCAGCTTTGGCTTATCCATGCAAATCCATCTCCTCCGCCTTCCCAGGCCGTCAGCTTGGATCCACACGAGCACCCTTCTCGCCACAGCGCCTTGGCTGTCCCCGCGGTGGTCGGCAGTCCCAGAGCCCGGGATCGCAGCTCCGCGTGGACGGAGCCGCGCTGCAGCCTCCCCTCGCTTCTATGGCAACGCTCCGTTATCCTCCTGCCGGGGCGTAATCCTCTTTCGCGCTGTCTGTAATAGCTCGCAGTTAAAAGGCAATCATCAAGCCATAAAATTAGTCACTGATTATTTTTGGCGCTGGTTAGTTCTGGTGACGAATTTTCCTATTTCTGCCCCGCGATTCGTCCGCTCTGCCCGGAGCTCCCATTCTCCCAGTCCTGCCTCCTTCTTCTCCTGACACGTGTACAATGGAAGGCAGATGCCAAAGGACAGTGGCTGGATTTGCTGCTGCCCCAGGTCCTGGTCCAGGTGCACCAACTCTTCTGTGCACTTCCAGATCTTTCCACCCCCTGGCTGCAAGGTGGGTGACATCCCTGACTACAGCAGACCCATCCAGCAGGATTCTCCCAGCCTGGGGAGCAGCAATCTCCTTCCAGCCCTCCTCCATCCCCACACGGAGACAGGGTTGGGGTCTTGCCCTCATTTAATGATGTGAATTTCAGTGTTGCCCTGCTAAGCCCAGGTCCAAGCCTGCGTTCAGGCCTGAAATCTCCCGGTGTCTCCACGGATGCCTTGGGCTTGGGCGCAGGTTTACAGGGACTCCCGGGACACGGCGAGGAGGCCATTTGGTGCTAACTGCATTTCGCCTGGCCCGTGGTGCGCACTACGGGACACCGGGGCAGGAAGGAGCAATGAAGACCACCAGGCATTGCAGGCACCCGTCAGCCCGGCTCCCTTGTTGGGCTCTCCAGTCCTGCTGGAGCAAGGTTCAGCCCTGTGTGCGGTGGCGGGGGGCGCCGGGGCAGTCCCGGGTGACGCGAGTGACGGCCCTTTCAGCTGCCAGGTGGACCTGATGCCGAGGGCAGCCAAACAAATACCTGCAGGAGGTGCACGAGGCACTCGGGCCGGGCATTGCACGGGCTTGTTGCGGGCGCTGCGCGCTTCGCAGCCCTCCACCCTCCTGTTAGATGTGGTTGGGGTTTGCCACCGGGACCAGAGGCGGGAGCGGGGCTGAGGAAGGCTCCCAGAAACATAATTTCTGGGGGAAATCAGGTGAAAGAGCACGCCAAGTCCTTGCGCTATCAAAAACCAAAAGGTGCAGGTATCCCCATAGCAACCTGGCCCTAACCCAGAGCTGCCAACAATGTTCTGCTGACCTAAAATTCCTCTTTTGATTGCATCCAGCAGTGAACAGCTCTTCCCGCCCCGGACAGTTGTGCAAGAGCTGTGTGTTGAGACGCAGATGCTGCCTCCTCACCCTGGGGTAGCAAGACATCAGCGTCAGCCAGAGAGATGATTTCTCCGGGCAATTAGAAGAACCGCAGACCTTTGTGAGCGCTGTCATTATCTGGAAACACTTGGGAAGTTACAGGAAGCAAAGAGACACTCTCGGGCTGCCAACTGTGGATCTCCTGTCAAATCACAATCTATCAGCGTGGAAGATTTGAGATACGTTGAGCTGAGCAATCTCCTCGTGGAGGTGCAGCTAATTGCAAGCTTGGGGCCTTTTGGAAGCTGGCTGTGGCTTCGTGCCACCAGGCGTAATCGTGGGGTTGGGTAACGTTTCCTGACACACCGGGAGGGATCCAGGGAGACAGACCAGGAACCTTTTGCGCAAGCCGATACCCACAGCTAAGACCTGGACGGGCTCCACGGCGCTGCTGCAATGCCCTGTCTGGCTGCCTGCAGGTCCCAGCCCCAACAGGATCAGCTATGGGAAAATATCTAGTACTTCAGGACTGTCACGAGGACTCAGACCTGGGCTCTGCCCTGTAGCTTCAGTGCTGCTGTGATTGGTTTAGGCAGGGAATCACAGCTGAGGGCACCTTCTGTCCCTCACCTGCGGCGAGGTGGAGTTGGCCAAGGAGGAGGCAGGAGCTCCGTGGGATTTGTGCACTCAGATCGGGCTGTGGTTGGGGAGATCACGGCTTGTTAAGTCTTGGAAGCTTTTCTCTATCTTCCTCTTGCCCGGAGCTTGTAGCTGTGGGTGAGCTTCTTGGGACAGCAAGCCAGGAAGATTATGGGTCTTCTTTTGAAGGCAAGGACATCCCATGAAGCAGGCTGGGAAGATGTGACACCACAGGTGTTTAAGGAATGATGTGGGGTCTAGCACGATGCCAAAAACCAGACACCAGCATAACTGCCTGTGGGCAAATTCTTCCAGCACAAGCTTGCAAAGATAGTCCCACCCATGCCAGCAATGCTCTCCCACTTCTCTGCTATCTTTCCAGCACTATCATCTCACTGTTTTAAGAGTCTGTGTTTTCTCATAACTGTTCCTAGTGGTGACAGCTGGGTAGTGCTGGTGACAGGCCTTGGCGCTGCACAATGCCTGCAGGATGAGGAGCAGCCGTGGCCCAGGTGCTCTGGGGTCTGCTGGAGAACAAGGCAGGCAGCTGGACCCCAGCCATCCCCAGCCCCTGGATGGCTCTCTGAGGGGGCCAGCAACGAGGCACTCAAGCTGAACCAGGTCCCCTCCACTGGTGGCCATGCAAGACACATCCCCTCAGGGCACCCAGAAGGGTCTCCAGGCTCCCTTGTTCCACAAAAATGATGAAGTTCTGATGGCGGAGAAGTGTCAATGATGTCATTTGTGTTTTGTCCATGAGGAGGAGGGGGGAACCTGGCCAAAAACTGACCCAGCAGAACATGGATACTCTGCTATGGCCTCCTGCCAACACTAATCACCCCTCATGCTGATACAGTGAAAAAGCAGCTGCTCAGCTAACACGGACAGATCCAGCCAGGCTGTGGTTTGCTCCCAGGTCCTGGCCTTGCAGATGGTCCCAACAAGGCTCCTGGGCTCAGTTACCAGCCTTAGCCCCAGGGCTGGCTGCAGCTTGGACCTCGCAGCACCGTTAGAAGATATCAAGCTGGCAGGGACAGAAGATACCAGATCTAATGGGTCTGCGACCAGAGCTCGTCAAGAACAGGGTGTGTGCACTCGTAAATGAAATGAGTTTGTTAGGTCTCTACTGCCTTCATGGCAAAGAGTAGAAGAGGGTAGTGTCTGTGGCAGGAGAGAGGCTTGAAGCCCCCGCTGCACCGTGAGCTCCCCTCTCAGCTGGATGACTCCATCCAAGCGGGATGAGCGTGGGATGCGCAGGTGTTCTGTGGTGGCAACTCTGACCACAGGGAAGGTCTCCCGTGCCCACAGAGCCTGTGATCACACGCGGCTGAATAACGCCTGTAACCCATCGGGCCTCCAGAAGAGCTTACGCAGCACAGCTCTGGCAGGAGAGCCTTCCCCCAGGCTCCCTGGGACCTCCCTAAAAGCCGTCGCAAACATTGATCCTGTCGCTTCCTGTATGATCTATATCTCTTTGGAGCAGCGCTACATTAAAGCCAATCTGATCACACTCTAATCCACGTGTGACCTAAATACTCCAACTTACGAATCTCGGAGGTTTTCACTCTCTTTGCTCGGCAGAAGGAGCAGCATTCAGGTCAGCTGGAACAGAAGATGCCGGATCCCATTAAATGCTACTTTTAGTCTCGGCTGCTTTCAATAATTGTTCCATTATCCGTTTTCTCACAGCCTGGTGCTGCTTTGGGCTAATCATTATTCTCTTTGAAGATGTGCAGCCGTTGGTAGCTCTGAGGAGAATACAAGCAAGCGACTGTGTTTGAACATGACATTTCAAACGAACTGTCCTTGGAAGTGCTGTTTGGCGACAGGGAAACAGGCTGCGATGTTTGTCCCTTAACGGGTTCCCGCTGGGAGTTGTTGCCCATCTAGTCTGAAACATGGAGAAACTGAGGCGAGAGGTGGCTAAGGGGAAAGTGAGTGGTTGGGTAAGGGGCGCTGGGCAGCCTCCCAGATCCAGGAACAGCCTGGGAATAATGTCCCATCCATCATAACTTTGGTCCTTCTGGACTCTATTGACTCTAATGAGTGAGGTTCTGCGCAGACCCTGCCGGCGTGGTGGGATCCGGAGCTCTCACCCGCTCCTGCCCACGCCGTGCGGTCGCTGCTCTCCCCTCGGCGCCTGCAGCCAGCGGCCTCCCGCTTCACCCTAATCCCGCAGCCGCGAGCGGCCCTGTTATGTTCCTGACCTAGGCCAAGGCTGCAGCCCTGTCCTCCAGCCTAAGCACTGGCTAAACCACCCTGTTTCAGGCCCTCTTGTCCCACGAGGGGGTCTATACGGCTCCCACCGTCGTGGCAGCCTCTCTCTGTGTCTCATCCAGCTTCAGTCCCTCTTTTTGGACTAGTTCGGCTTTTTGGAATGACGGTAGGAGATCGAGTCCTGTTGATCTAGCACTCGCCTCCCACCTCTTTGGTTCACAAACCATAAAAAGAGCCTCACCTGGGGCTCCAGCTTGCCCTGACACCATTAATAGCACTGCAAAATCCCGGTGGGATTGAGCAGTCATTTAGAAAGCAACCAGGTCATGCCGAAAGCAACTCCTTTTTGTCCCCCTGTCATTGCCGGGAGGATATTCGCAGGTCTCAGGAGCCTCCCAGCAAGGTCAGGAGGAGCCTCTGGAGCGCGAGGGCCTGGGGAGGCCTGGGGAGGCGCCTGCCCAGAGCCCCTTCACGCTGGCCGGGTTACGGGGCAGGAGGGAGGCCAATGTCCTGCCTTTAGGGTTAGGGGGTCATGAAAGTACAAAGTACACCTGAAAGTACAGCTGGAGTCACTGCAGCAAAGGCAAAAATAACCATCTTCACCACCAGGAGACCCTCCGTGGATGTTTCCCAGGGTCTTCTTGCTCCCTCACCTAACCCTCCGCTTTTCATGTTTGAGCAATTTCCCTCTTTCCTTGTTGTTACGACACAATGAAACCCCAGGTTAATATTCAGGAGCCTTCAAAGACAACACACTGAGGTCTCATGCAGCCTGGCTTGTCTGCTCTCCCTGCTCCACATCATTTATTTCTTGTTCCTCTCTGATGGAGAAGGGAGGCTGAAAACGTTTGATTCCTGCTTCCTTAAGAAAAGTTTCCCCTTGACAACATCAGGACGGTCTCCTGTGGGAATGCTGGACTCTCCAAGGAATGTCCTGGGGTCCTTATGGATGCCTGTTGTTACTTCTGAGATCTGGAAGCTCTGATGGTGCCTTTCCTTCTCCAAAATCTGAGCTGGTCTCCAAATCAGTTAGCTATAAACAGCACAGAAAAGGCTGACGTTTGGGGATAAGATTTTTGAGTGAAATTCGCTTCTGCTCTCAGCTTTCAGACTCCTTACTTGTAAAAAGCCAAATGCAATACATTATGAATAGCAACAGCAAGAACCAAACCACTTAGACCTTAAAATAGCAGCAAAAACCCTTTCCCAAAGCTGCAATCTGAATTATTCAGTTTTCTCTCCTTTTTGCCCACTATCATTAGCACCAACCTGCAGATGGGTTTTTGTCCAGCATAGACAATTCCACAAACACATCAACATTCATGTCTTGCCCTGCCTGAGGCCTGTAGGAACTGTGAGGCTCTGGGATCGCCTGGCTAAAACAAAACACAGGCAGTCTCATGATCTCTAACATTTTCTATTTCTTTCCTCCAATTTCCTTGCTGGCCACTTGTTCCTGATTTTGTGCCATTCAACCAGCATGGAGCAAGATCCATATTTCAGCTAAGTCTTGGGACTCTCCCTACCTGTGGCCACCATGACCAACTTGCTGGAAACACGTGGCTGAAACTGGGTGAATCAAACGACTGCCCAGTGGAGGGATGCACATGGAGGGGAACATCTCCCCTCGCCATCACACGAGCTCCTTTTGACCCCGTGCTGGCAAATATACAAGCAACCACGTGCAGAGCCTGGGAACCTGGTGCCGCAGTGCCAGAACAAGCGCAATTTGGCTGTAGCTGACAGTCAGCAGCCAAGCAATTAATTTTACCTTTACCCCGCGGACTAAACACAGAAACCTTCTGGCAGCATCGCTCCGCTCTCGGCACCTGGTGCTGGGAGCTGGCGCAGGGTCCATCCGTACAGTCCTGGGAGGACAGACACTGCTGCAACGTGTGCTCAGGGATCACCCTGAACCCCCACGGCCTCCGGGGGCTTCACTGCAAACGCTGAGCCTGCAGGTTGCACGCCAGCGTGAGTTTTGCTGGTGTAAATCCAAGGCGGCTTCACGGAATCCATGGGGCTGTGCCAGATTTACAAGGGGATTACAGAGCCGTGGCTCTTTGGCATTGAAAAGACCAGTGTTTTAAGACTGATGCTCACGTAAACCTGCCTTCTACCACTGGAAGAAACAAGCGTTCAGGAGGAGCCACGGTGCCACTGTGAACTTGGGTTAACAAGTTTGCAGAGTTAACACAGGCTCAGGCAGAAATTTTTTATGAGCTGACAGAGCAGATGCAGGAATGAAACCTCAGTAGAAACAGGCTCTTTCCCACGAGGCTGCTTGTCTGTAAAGTAACTTGGGCAAAGTCCTCCACATGAGGGGCCATAGAATTATGCAACCCTCCTGGTTCATCTTTGGCAATGATGTGCACTGTTTTTTGAGCTTTTTTTTCACTGAAATAACATGATGATGAGAGTACAAAGACTTATACTGACTATCGACCCTCCCTTTTACCTTCTGGAAGACAGCTTGGTTAAGCAACCTCATTTTCAGTGCAGATCCAGCACCCTGCGCTTTATTCCAGGGCAGGAGACAGCGATCATTCCTTGGGTGGCAGGAGCAGAGCTCAGCGCAGACTGAATTCATTCCCATGATCGTCTACAACACCAGTCTGGTATTTCTTGGCAAAAAGGCACAAAGGAATGAAACGCGCCCCGGGACGGGGCAGGTAGGAGCAGAGACGCACGCGGGAAATGGCAGGGTGCCGGTGTTTGCTTTCGTGCACAGCCAGTGAGGACTTGAGTCAGGGGCCTGGGGGCTGCGGTAGTAACAGCTATTTAAAGTGATGATGGAATTATTGAAAAATGGCAACACTCCTGCATGAGTGGGCAGAAGAGCAGGAGATGATCTCCTCCTCGGCGACCTCATCCCAGCAGCAAGGTGCTCCAGTCAGGCTCTGTCCCCTGCTTGCACCCTCTTATCTCCTGTCTAGAAACTCCTTAAATGTCCAGAAATCCACTAAAACTTTTGTCCTACAGCTCAGCTAAAGGACCAGGGACCTGGATCCAGGTGAAGGCTCCATCCTGGTGAAGAAAATCCAGGCACAGAGGGCGGAAAGGGGATTTGGCCAGGCCAGAAGGACACGGGACGGGGGCCGGACTGTGGCCCCTTCCCAAAGCAGAGCCGAGCAGAGCTGCTGCAGTCGAACCTATCCCGCCTGGACGGTGTCCAGCAGCAGCTCCAATCCCCTCCCGCTCCTGGGATCTGCCCTGCTGCACCCAGCTCTGGAGAGCAGCCCCCCGGCTGCCCCCACGCAGCGCCCAGCTCTGGGGAGGGCGTTTGGCCGAGCCGGGGCTGCCCTCGAGCGGTGCCTCCGGGCACACGCGCAGCCCATCAGCGGGACGCTCCCTCCCGCCACGCAGCTCCAAGATGAATGTTTGGACATTAATATCCAGTTTCACCAATTCTCCTCCCTCCTCCTCACCCTCCATGTGTCCAGCCTGCTTCACGCTGACAGGTTTGACGGCAGAGTCAGCTGAGTCCTTTTGCTGTTTGTTGGATTTTTTGTTTTGGTCCAGCCAAAAATGCAACAGCCTGAGAGAATTTCCTCCTCAAGGCTCACGTTAGGCCCCAAATTAGCCATTCAAAACTACCAGGGTTTGCTTGCTGCAGGAAAAGCTGGTATCAGGCACCGGCAGCCTCCCTCGCTCTGGACTCTCGGGTCTCAGGAGGAGCCAGGTCTCACCAGCGCAGCAGGGCAGGTTCCCCAGGCCAGCTCCAGCCCCACGCAGCAGTGCAAGTGATGCCATATACTCAAAATCCAGGGATTTTTAACAGCAAAAGCAAGAGGAACAGAGTCACTTCATCTTTCAACACCTCTGACCCTGCAGAGATGTGGGGTGGCTCAGTCCCCACTCCATCCCCAGCGAAGCTTTGGAAATCAGCCGTGTCCGAGGAATCCACGTACCACCTGGAAGCCAGCTAGCGATACACACCCCTGTCAACCCGCTGATTATTTCTGTCTCTGTATCTCTAAAATGCTGAGAAGGTGCTACAGAAACGCGGAGATGGCAGAGACAACTTGGCCTCAAATGCACACAGATATCCCCAAGCGGGGAACTAGCTGCTCCCAAATCGTGCCCGAGCCCTGGCCCAGGCTGCTCAGAGAGGCTGTGGAGGCTCCTTCTCTGGAGATCTCCAAACCCACCTGGATGCCACCCTGTGCCACGGGCTCTGGGTGTCCCTGCTGGAGCAGGGGTTAGACTAGATCTCTACAGGTCCCTTCCAACCTCAACCATCCTGGGATTCTGTGAAATCGCTCCATCGTCACCACTGGCCTCTTCTGATTTACTCCCTAGGACAAGGAACAGAAGCTGTGGTGGCCCAGCAGGTCAGAATACCCTTTGCTGTGTGTTTTGCTCTTCTGTTCAGAGGTGAATGATCTCATCGGAGAGGAATCAAAGGCAGCAAAGCATTTTTTGCAGGTGAATGAGCAACCTGGCCAGGCTGAGAATTACGGGGCAAGACGAAACAGCTCCCAGCGCGAGGCAGAGTTTGGGTTTGGCCGCAGAAAGGTTTGAAGTTCTGCGCTGCCTCGTGGGAATTTCTTTTAATGGCAGGTTGGGAGGCGTGTTGGTGAATAATTGCTCCACGGCAGGTCCAAGAGGTGAATAATTCTCCAAGAATAAAGGTTAAAAGCCTGGATGCTCCAGTGAAGGGCACTCTATAAATAGGACCAAGCGGGCAGAGCAGTGGGAATAAGTGGTGAAAGCTTCATGTGGACAAGAAATGGGAATGATCTGACACATGTGTTGGGATCAGCCATGCGCTCAGCTCTGCCGAGCAGATGTTTTACAAAAGCTAACATTGCTCAGAGGGTCCCCCCAGCCCATCGCACCTCGGGGCAGCTGTCTGGAACGTGACTGTCTAAGACGGCCTCCTCCAAAACACGTGTGACTTGACTTGACCTCAGACAGGAACCGGTGCTGGTGCTGAGTGCCGAGGCAGCAGAGAGCTGAAATCTGGTGTCGGTCAAACCAGCACAGGAGGATCTCCATGGCCAGAGGAAGCAGAGAGGCCGGTTTCCTCCTGATTAACGTTCCTCATCCCTCCATCCTCACCCCTTCTGCTTCTCTCTCACTGGACACAACTAGTTGTATAAGCATACGAATTGGTGGGATGACAACATCATGAACACCTGGTGTCTTCAAAAACAAAGAAAAAACAGACTTAAAAAATACCCTAATGACCCATATGCAGTAACAGGATGAAAAAGAGCTAATGCTGCTCTGGGATCTTAGCGTCAGTGTGGATATAGCTCTACAAATGTCAGCTCAGGGCTTGCAATGGTAAAAAGGCATCCTGGGGAATTGTTGCAAATGGTATAGCAATCATGTTAGAAAAAAAATGTTCTGTTTTTGTATAAATCCCCTGTGCACCTGTATGGTGAGCGCTGCCAGCGGTTCTGGTCACCTCATGTCAGCAAAGATACAACTAGGACAGGAAAAGGGATGGAGGTGCGGGCAGACTGGGCACAAGCAGAGTAAAATGTCAGTAAAATGAAGAAAAATCTGAGAGCTGCGAAAAGCAGCGATGCTGTGGGGAAGGGCGAAGGGGAAGGGGTGTTTTTTAATTCTCAGAGCCCAAAACCTGGGGCCGCAGCTGCGATGAGCAACAGCTTGCAGACCAACCAGGGGAGCGCTTCTGCCCCGCGCGTCGTGACACGGCGGAGCTCCCTGGCATGGATGTGGTGGGAGCCAAGCGCAGGAATATGTTGGAAAAGGGCTTCGGGAGGGCTCCGCGGGGGCTCCCGAAGCCACGTCGAGCTCGTGGCTCAGGGGGTGGCTCGGGGCTGCGCCAGCTCCGTCGGGCTCCACTCGCCGACGCGTCCTCGCAGGGGAGGCGCAAACCCAGCAGAGGAGGATGATTTACGGGAGCTTGACAATTGTGTCCAAGGTTAGACGGGGGGTCCAAATCTGCACATCAAAACAGAGTTCCCATAAATTACTAGGTTAAGGCTTTTCATCAAAGTTGAACAGCACGAGGCATGATTCATGAGGAACCTGTAATGTTTAATTAAAGGGGGGAAACCAAGCCTGCTGTGAAAAACTTCCAGATCCCATGCCAAGCTCATCGTTGACTTAATTTACGGGACATAAACAGGCCAGAAAAAAACAGCGTAAGTGCTCAAGTCGTGTACCTTTTGCCAATTTGCAATCCAAGGGCTGTGCAGAAGGAGGCTGAGTTACAAACTAAAGGAGATGAGGGAAGGTGTAGCAAGAAGGCAGCCAACAAATCGACTGGTGGCACCGTATGGGAAGATCTAACCAACGCCCTGCTACAGCTGGTCTTTTGGCTACCTGTCCCCCACTTCCTACCCCTTTGCAGGAAGATCATTGGTCTTCTACATCCATGAAATTCCAGGGTGGCCTGAATTACATGTGTCCTTCAAGCTTCTAACCCTAGTTATAAATTTGGGTTAACTCCAGGGAAACCGACTGAATTATCTGGGTTTATACCAGTGGCACCAATGTCTTCCGCCACGGTCCCACTGCCAGGGGATGTTTCTCCCGTTTCCCCGGGGCTCAGCCTTGCCCCCATGCAGGGCCCTCGGTGCAGCCAGCCCGCAAGGGGACGCAGCGTGGGCCCAAAAAGGGATCCTCACCATTATTCACCTGGAAAAAATGCTGTGGGATTGCTCCCCCTCGTGTAACGAACGCGTCCCATGATCTCGCTTTCATGTTTCTGGATTTCTGAGTGACACAATTTCCATCGCCAGGAAGGGAGAGGCTGTGGGTTGTGGGGAAGGCAGTGACTGAGGCTGCTGTGAGCAACTGCCTGCAGAGAGACCCACTCGGGAGCCCCAGCTAGGCCGAGCTTGGCTCCAGCCCTGGCTCCCGTCTGCCCGGAGCGTTTCCAGCAGGACGCTGAACTGGGACTTCGAGAAAACCTAAAAGCTATGGAAAACTGTTGCTGGATACACCTCTGGCAGTGTGTTCATCAGGCCCTAAATAGAGCAACTCTCCGCTTACATTGGAAAGAGGGATGGGAAGAATTTGAAACCAAAAAGGGAGAGGTCACGGCAGAGCGCCTGGAGCTCGGCTGCCGTTTCACAAACTGGGACCGTCACTCCCTGCTGTCCTGTCCAGGCCTGGACAGCACAGGGAGTGGAAACAGCCCGAGGGCTGGGCCAGAGAGGGGGAAAAGAGGAGGGAATGACAGCAGAGGAGGGAACGACAGCAGAGGGTTTCCAGGGAGCTGACTCCAGCTTCCCTCCTTGTCCTCCCTGCACACGTCGGAATTTCACAGCGAGGCTGCACTTGGGAACTCCAGAAGAAATGAGGTGGCTAATGCCATGTCCCTGAACACAGCAGAGGGACAAGAGAGGCCCTAAGCTTCCGCGCTACAGCAAAATACCTGGGACACGAGCCCACGATAGGTGGGCAACAGGGATCCCAGAGAAGAGGAAAACAAATTAAAAGGGAGAAAATACTTGCAGAATAGCCCAGCCCAAGACTCCTGGGTGCAAAAAGAGCTGCGGATGCCAGGAATACCTGTGCAAGAGGAAAATGTGCAGATGAGCAGCAGCCGGCAGCGCTGGCGGGAGCAGCCCGTGCTGCCAGGGCGGCCCGTTGCGTTCCTGGACAGGATGGACCCGGGGCTCGTGGAACACGACGCTCGGGAGCAGGGCAGAGCCGCCCGCGGCGCCGGGGCCCCGCGCGGGCCGCGACCATCCCCTGCCTCGCAGGGCTTCGATTCCCTCTCTGTAAAACAGGGGGAATGTTTGCCACGCTCCCCGCTGCTCCGAATGCTCAATTAATCCATTAAGACAGACTGGAGGAGAGCCTGGAGGAGTTTATTACTGCACTTCGCATTTCCGTAGCGAGGTTTAACCTTAACCCGCCGTCCCCGGCTGCGTTACTCCAGAGCCGTACCCGGCTCGCAGCACACACGGCTCTATTTGCCGTCCTTCCTCCTGGGACACGAGCCGCCGCTCACCACCTCCCCAGGCAGCAGCCGCTCGTTGCACGAGTTCAGCCCAATCCCCTTCGCAACACGGCGACGCCGCCGCTTTCCCTTCCTCTTTGGAAGCAGGGGAGGAGCCGGCGGAGCAGCCAGCGCCGGGCCCACCTGCAACACCAGCTCCCTCACTCCTGGCACCGGGAAGGGGCCATCTCCGCGCCCGTTCCCGGGAGGTTCCAGCCTCTCCCACCTCCATGGGCAGCTCCTCCTGCGCGCGGCGTCCTCGGAGGCTGCAGCCAATGGGCGAGCGGGCGCGGAGCAGGAGCCATTTCTGCTTGGAGACAGAAAAGCAGGGAGATAAGTGAACACAGCTGGCTGGGCCGCGGGGCGAGTGCGGCGCCGGCATCGCCCGCGAAGGAGCCCAGAGCCGAGAGAGCGGCGAGACTCGTGGAGGGAATAAAGAGGAAAAAAGTCAGCCTGGGAATGCAGCTGAGGCACAAACGTATCGGATCACTGGGGTTTTTCTGTTCTTGTGCTTAAGAATGTTGTTGTCAAAGCAAAGAGAAAATGCAATGAGGACCAGGGATGAGGGGGGGAGCTGGACAGAGCCGGGGGTGGAGGGAGGGGGAAATGCGGAAGAGAGAGGAAGAACCAAGAAGAACCAAGCACAAAGAGGCAGAGCAAAACAGGAGTGTGAAAAGGCAAAGTGGTGAGAAAAAGGTGGTGAGGAAGCACCACTGAAAACCCAAGGCCACGGGGAGCAGCGGGGACGGAGCCAGGGCAGGTTCACGGCATGCGGAGCCGCGTCCCGGGTCCAGCTGCCACATGCAAGCAGCGGAAAAGCAGGAACAGATCTGCCTATATGTGAGCAAAGGTGCCAGCGCTGCAAGTCCTCCAACACCTGTGGACGGAGAAGGATTTGAACGTGGAGTCACAACCCACTAGGCTTGGAGGGCTGGGTGGCTCTAGGTAGCTAAGGCACCACTCGTGTTGTCACCTCCTCCCTTGCAAGCATCGGCACACAGACTGTCTCCCCTTCCACCAACACAGCGCACAGAGGCCCAGGGTCACCACAGTGCTCCATTTCCAATGTTTGGACCCGTTTTTCCCTGCTCTGCACCTTTACCCAACCGCCACTCTCTTTGCGGCGGATGCCTGAGGGCTGGCAGGAACAAGTGGGATGGGAATCCCTGGGAACGGGCCACCTCTCCCATCTGTTTTCACTTGTGCCAGATGGGAAAGGGGAGGGCGGGATGGGGGCCGGCGCCACACGGCCGCGGTGCCGGGGCCTCGTTTCATCCTCCTCTTTTCCTAACACGGCTTAGCCGGCTGCCTCCAAAGCGCTTCGCAATAGCCGCGTGTTTTCCTAGCGACACAAAAGTGAGGATCCTTTGGGATAAACCCTTCCGAGGCAGGAAGGGAACGAAACAGGCCTGTCCTCACACACGCACGCACCTCCCTCCCCTTCTCCCTGCCCTCCGAGCGCGTTTGGGAGCTGCTCAAGCAGAGGGAAGCGCGAGGCGGGGGTAGTTTTCCACGGACTCAGGGAACAACGGGGCCCGTGCAGGGGCCCGCCGCATCCCGCCAGCGCCGCGGGGGCCACTCGTGTCGTCCCACAGGAGCCGGGGCAGCTCCCCTAGTGCTGCACGCGGGGGCCGGAGGGCAGGAAGCCGCACGGGAGCCCTGGGCGCTCGGCCCGGCGCAGAGCCGGCCACGGGGCCGTCCCGATGCAGCACGGCCTCCCCACGAAGCTCTTCACCCGCGTCCTCCGCTCCCTCCCGGCCCCGTTGCTCTGCATTTGGGGAACACGTTTCTGCCATCACTTGCCCCGCCGAGAGCTCCCCAGCCCCGAGCAGCAGCCCTGGGGCCGAGGAGGAAGAAGAAGCCCTTGCAGTCCTTTGGAAGTCCCCTCGCCCGGCCGTCAGGCTGCCACAAGGGGATATGAAAAGCACAGCTGGGTTTTACAGCACAGTTCTACCCGGAATGGGAGCTCCGTCTCTTCCAGGTAAAACTGCTTTTATATGGCCCTTTCCAGGATTTGTAGGACAGTAGGGAGCGAGCTTTCAGCTGGCAAGTTCTCCGCTCTCATAAATAAACCCGCAGCATCGTTTCGGAGCCCCTTTCAGCGCCTCCTTCTTGCTCTTCCCCCCGTGATCCCGACTAAAGACCCGGTCCTGGGAAACCTCCTCCGAGCTGGGAGCACGCAGGGCTGCAGCAGCATCCGCACTGCTCTGCAGGAAACCGCCTTAGCAGCACATTCAGCTCTGAGCACCAAGGAAGATGTAAAGCAACTAGTCTCCATTAACAAAAAAATCTTCTCTTAGTTCCTTATCACAGATCAGCACACAGAGCTAAACAGACTCAGGCCCAGACTGGTGGGAGATCTCCAAGCAACATTTTTGTGGTGCGGAGGAAGGTTTTGCCAACCTCCTTCCACCTCGCCCTGCCGTGCCAGCGGTTCAGACCACGGTTTGGCAGACCATTGAGGGAGGCTTTCAGCAAAACATCAAGGCAGAGACCCAGTGAATCACAGGATCCAGCGCCGAGGCTCCAAGAGCCCTTTTGCTAAGCACAACAAGCACTATCCCTAACATCCTTGTTGAGGTGTAACCTCCAGGTGCAAATGCTGAGCGTTTCTCTCCCTGTTCTACCTGGGTTTGCCTTTTTTAACCTCATTTTAACATTCAGTTGATGCGTTTATAAACAGTTGGGTCCCACCTAAGAGATTGGCACTTCACGTGGTTGCCGATGGAGTCTGCGCAGACAGAGGTTGTGCAGTGGAGATGCAAGATGGTTCCTTGACAACACGAGTGAAAACAAGGAAAAATGAAGCTCTAAGAAGCTTGGCTTAGCCCAGCCAACCAAAGGCCCAAGTGAGCACCACTGCTATGTATAAAAGCACTCAGGGGAGGGCTTAGACACTTAATCAAGCATATGGATAACGCTGGCGTGAGACCAGTTGGGTAAAAATCAGCTATACATAAATATAACTGGGATTAAAAAAGGAGCTTCATAATTCTTGGAGCACTCATCTTGTGGAACGGCCTTCCAGATGACAAAGTGGAGAGAAACATCCAAATGCTTTGGAGTTGGAGCACGATACCTTTACGAATGGTGACCTGGACTATGTGTGATGACAGAGGACTGGATTTGACTTAGAAGCTGTTGTCTAGCCCTAAAAATATCCCACATTCAGCTCTCCAAAACTGGGACCTTGCAGCAGTGCGAGGGGAAGGGGTCCCAGCGCTCAATGTCCCCATAAAGCTCTGCCAAAACCTCTTGAAATCCTCCCAGATGAGAAATCCATCAAGGACACCACACAGGCCGACTTCTCCGGGGTTGCGTGTGCCTTGGGACTGTCGACGTTTCAAAATGCTGTAACGAGCAAGGAACTTGGAGAGCGACAACAATAGCTTATTTTCAACAAAAATTAAGAACAGCTTGTTTTTCCCAATCTTCCAGTTTCCTCCAAACAAATGTGTCACTGCTGTTTTACCTGGAGGTCATGGAAAAAAAGGTCTCATCAGAACTGCTGTGAGAAATATGTTGGCTCGGGGACACATTTTGAATGTGTCCTGCCTGAATACAATAAAAGTGAAGGAAAACTGTCTTCCTTAAGCACGGTGACAGAAAGCTGAATAGCAGAAATGACTTTAGAGGGAAAAAGCCCCAATACTTTCTAGTAATAAGGGCACAAAAGCACTGGAAGAGACAGTGCAGGGAAATTTTGCCTTTCCTGTCACTGGAAGATTTTAAGAACAGGTTAGATACACTTCTGTGAGGAATAACTCATGAAAACATGTGGCATTAGAGCCTGAATTAGAATGATAATGGCTTAAATCAAGTCTTATACAGAATTAAACCTTCACATGGCAGCTTATTCACGTTGCTTTGCATGCAACACTCATGGAAGAATCTCTTGCCCCAAATGTTAAGATTTTTGGCTCCCCGGGTAGGCACTAGCCATGCAATACAAATGACCAGAGTTTTATTGCCATCGCCTTGGTGTTTCTTGGCAAAGGAGCAAACAGCAACGGCAGTTAGAGCTGTTTGCAGACCCGAGATAATGATAATGTCAATTTGCATTGCCATGAGAATATTAAAATAGAAAAATAGTTTAGTATGAATTGATGTTTCGTGGCCATCTCCCTAACATTTCATGGGGAAAAAAAAGGGATCTCATTACAACCAAGCAAGCACATTTCTGAACACATTTAAAACCTTGAAACCACATAAAACCAGCTGAATACTAAACAGCAAGATATTAGGAAACCATTGAAGGAAATGTCCAGTATAATATAAGTGAGAATTAAACACAACTATCCTCACAAAATAATAGTCCCCCGCAAACATTTTTAAAGGCAAGAGGAGGATTATCAGCAGGAAGCGAGGCAGGATAAGGACAGAGGATTTAGTTCCATGTCAAGGGAACATTTTTGCCTATTTCAAAGGTGATTTGAGGTAAATGGACTTTTTAAAGTGACCCAAAAAAGCCCTTGTCCTTTTTCTGTAGAATTTGAGGTTAGAGGAGGCAGCCTGAATTGAACAGAGGTGTAAAAGCTCTTCAGCTCCGCTCTCAGCCGCATGGCCTGAGGTTGGTCTATCTCTAGTTATCTATAGAGACACAAGCAGAGCGAGTTCCAGCCTCCTCGGGGATGCTCTGATCTCTATGGGGATGGGTTTTAATGTATGTGCTCGAGCCCATTAAATCCTCACAAACTGCATGAGTCTGAAGATGGGCTGAGACTGCACAATTGGACTGGATGATGTTTGGCTACCGGTGCTGCTAGACTGGGTTTTCAGACCTACTTCTGATCTACTTGGTAAAAGTCCCTGTAAGCAACAAAACAAACTAACTCAGTAGCTCATTGCTGTGATCCAGAAGGGTATTTTCTAGCCCTCTTGCCTCCCTTATGCCAGCCCTTTTTTTTTCAGCACCTTAGGAAATCGGTCGGAACTAAGTTGCAAACCCGCACTCAGCTCTTGCAGGGCAGTGTGCGTTTGCAGAGACAAAAAATGACGGTTCATTTCCATAACCTTCCCCAAAGTCAGCAGAAATGAGTGGCAGGAGAAGTCCAAATCCTCGTAGTCAGATTTAACCATTAACCTACCCTGCCTCTGCCGCTGGAAGCCCCGGTGGGTCAAGCTGGGGTATCCCGCAAGGCTGCTGCCCTCAGGCGCAGCGGGACGCGCTGGAATAAAACAGCTCCCCTAGGGCCCGGTTACTTAGGAGACATGGGGACGGGCAACGTGGTTTTCTCTGGAGCGCTGCTGTAAGCCGTCACAAAACGGCCTTTTCAGGGTTTTGCACTGAGCCGAGCCTTTCAATCGGGGAAAGCAATGAAGCCCTTCAAGGCTCAGCTTCTCCTAGAAGTTAATGAAAAACAGGAGGCGGTGTGGGTTAATTTGTATCTAGAGCAGCTTCACAAATAAAAACCTTTAAGAAAGCTGGAAAATTCTGGTAAGGGAATAGAGCTGCCTTCGTTTTAAAGCCTCTGCACTCCAAAATGTAAATCAATGGTGATTGAAAATGATGTTTTCTGACAGCTTGGTGACTTATTTGCTGGCAGTTTGTAGCCAGCTCCCTACGAACACCAGGACAGCACCAGCAGCCCTTGGTTTTCCTTGTGCAGCTCCCACAGGGATGGGTGGGGGGTCTGCTCCTTCGCGGCTCCTCGCAGGGCTCCTCCTGGATCCGAGGTGCAGTGAGCGGGCGGTGGGAGGGGAACTCGCTGCAGGGACTTCGTGTTTGCACTGCTGTACCTGCTGGGCGGGCAAAGCTTTATCAGAGCTGTCAAACCGTCACCTTCCGCCAGCTCGAAATTCAAGAGTATTTAAAAGAGAAGTCAACAAACCGAGCCTGCCAAGCAGCCTGCGGAGCCCCGGCTGCGCGCGCGCTCCCAGGGCCTGCTGGCCACCTCCGCACCGAGCAAACGGTGCTTCAAACACAGCAGCAGGAGCCCGAGGCTGCGCGAAGCACAGGCAAAGGAGACGGCTACGGGGCCGGCGCTGGCCGGGAGCTCGCGGAAATCCACCTCTCCCCACCACCCCTTCCAGCACATCTGGGGTTAGGCATTCCCTGAAACGCAGGGACAAATCCTGCACGAGGCAGAAATCTCCCCGGGGCCAATTCTGCCCATCAGGAGACCTTCCCTGGGCTTCCAGCAACCCAGTTCCCTCCTAGCAGCTCTCCAAAGGGCCAGCGTGGCATGTAAGTTATTGCAGGCTAAATAACCTTCCCTGCCCTGGAGGCCTGTTCATTTTATTTATGGGAAAATATGCTCGTTAATGCTCTTATCAAAGGAATGATCTAATCGGGGGTGGGGGGGAAGTCTCCTTTGAATATATCCATTTTAATGAGCTGCTGGGCGAAATGTTTAGGCAGGCAAAACGGACTCTGAACTTGTTTCTGACGGAGCAGATTCTGCCCAGGTCCTGACGCTCATCCTGCTGGCATCTGTTTGTTTTGATAATGTTTCCAAACGAAATTACCAGTTACAAAAGCCAAGCTGCTCCGTGCACTTCCTTGTCCCCAAGGTTGGTTGATCCGAGCCCAACAGGAATTAAAGGAAAATAACTGGCCCCTTCTAGCACGACCTCTCCCCCGGCTACTAAAAGGGAGGGTGCAAGAGGCAACGTATCATAGATGATATGGATGTTGCAACATCTGGCACCGTATTTTTCTGCAACTACATCCAAACTCTTCACGAGCGTTTGTTTATCACCGGCAGCAGCACGCAGGGTGGAGGAGGGAAAAAACCAACACAGAAATAAAGTTTGCGGAACATTATTCTTAAATTGCAAAATGCAACCTGCAGCCGTGCTCCAACTCACTTCTTTCTGCCGAAACAGCAAGGAAGGCAGCAGTATCTTGTGACTCTGCAAAGCTTGCTGCCCGCAGTCGGGCTGACTGTATTTCCTGTTAGACTTCTCCCCTCACCCCCGCATTATTTTTATCCAGCAGCCGAAAAAAAGTGCCTAGTAAGTCTGATCCTGCAAACCCCAGAAGTTATTAGGTGGCCACCACTCTGCTGCATTGCACCCCTAAAAGAGATGACAAGATCTGTAAAGCATTTCGAGCACGTTACCTCATTGGCAGTCAATACACAGTCCTCTTCGTACCAGCTGTTTTTAAGTGAGGAAGCAGCGATGCAAAGTTTCTTTGGTGAGAAGCACAGACATTTGTTGGCCTGGGAACGAGCGGCCGCTTTCTAGTCTAGTATCTCACAAAGATCTCGGAAAATAAATTCTTCCCTGTGCCGGTAAACATCGAAGGACGCCAGTTTTCCTCTGCAGCGACGTGCAGAATTGCTGTCTAGCACAAACGGGTCTGCAAAAAAAACCCCTGACCTTCAAATCCAATCATCCTCAGAGGGCAGTCAGTGAAAACGAGAAGAGTTTTCCAGGTAGAAGTGCTCTAATTACCTGTCCCACAAAGATGAGAATAGATTCCAACACACCAAAAAGCATTTTACTAAGGGAATATTTAAAATTAGCTGAGAATTAACTATTACCTGTAAGGCAATGATTCTGAAGTCCCAGTCTGCCTTATCAGACTGGCAATCTACACATCTTGTCCATTTTAGATCTAACACTGCCCAGTGTTTTGATAAAGACTTTGTAAGATTTTGCTGTGCTTCTTCCCTACTTGGAGCTGACCCAGATGAACATTTATAGTAGCCTAGGACTAAAACCCGCTAAATTACAGGATGGAGAAGTCATCACATACAGTGAATTTGTGAAAACACGTTATGATGGACATCTCTGTCTCATATTCCGTTGTTTTGATGCTTAGTTACATCTCTGTATAACTCTTAAAACTTTAAGAACAAATGGAGACCTGCCTGGAATGGAAAGAGAGAGAAATGGCAACCAGAACCACTTGGTCTAAAGTTATAATCAATTCATTTATTTAAAAGTTTTTAACCTTTTTTGATGTTGTTTTGGAGTTTCTAAGTGCACAGTGCTACACAGTTTATATTTTTCTTTCTGCTGAACTTCCTTATTTGGCAAATCAGAGGCAGATTAATTCCCACGATGCTGCTCAGTGTCATAAACATCCCCGATTTCCACATTCACGAGGAGCTCTAACAGCATGACGCAGCTAAGCACAAAATACCCTGGGTTTTCTGCTACATGTCAAATAACATTGCTTTTCCATTCATCTGCAGCGGAGCTTTGTTACTCCTCTAGAACGTGCAAACAGCCAGTGAATTCTGCAGCACAACCCTCTCAGAAAGCTCCTTCTCCAGGGTAGAAAACAGACATGCTAATATCTGCAGCCTTGCTAGTTAGTTAAGTTTTAATTAGTGAAATACCAGAACTGCAGATCTTTCCTTTTCTAAATAAAAGCAGCCACAGAACTATGACAGCAACGCGCACGTTTTCACAGTGCTCAAGTCTTACGAGTGTTTCAGCTCCAGCCAGTCTTTTCAAGTCTCACTTCCTTGTCCTCTGGTGACAAACGCTGGCAAGCCTGAAAGCAGACAGTGAGGAAGACATTATGTTGTCCACTCCTTGCTCCAACAGCTGTTAATACCACCTAGCAATCTTGAACTTGATTTTATACATTTCTTTGCTGCTGCAAACTCTTCCTCCAATCTAAGTGCTTTTGGAAAAGCAAAATTATAAAACCTTAATGAAGAATCATTAACTGGGGGGTTGACTAATGATCAGGATCCCCTTTGTTAAAGAATGAAAAGCAAGCCGAAACAGGGTTAAAAAGGGAAAATGTTCTAGAAAATAAAAGTCCAGCTTTCCTCAACCCAAAACAACTGAAACTGAGATTGCTATTGTGGATTTCCATTTTGTTGCTCCTCTTTACTTTCTCCTTTAGCAGGTCTGGTTATTTAGTAACTCAGATTATACAAGATATTTTCTCAGGTAATTTTATACAGCCTAATTGCTGCTACGTGTTTGTGTAGGAACACAGACCTGTTGGACTCGGTGCACTCTGAAAGAGTTCAGCAGGGAATTAATAAAAACTTACTGCCACCAACTCTTGGTCCTTGAAACAGGTATCTTGGAGAGGGGAAGGCTCTGGCCATGGGGAGCCAGTGGAACAAGGGGTCTTTGTATATTTGTGAGGACTTGGGATGAACCAGAGCCTCAGGGCTTCGCTGAACATGATTCCCTGTTTGCAGTTTCCATCTTGTCTGTGTTTGAGCTCATCCCGCCACAGCAGAGCGGGCAGGGAACCCCACGGCCGTTAGACTTCACACTGACAACGTTAGGGAACGGCAGGGACCGCGGTGGCTTTGGGCTCAGATGCCAAACGATGAACGGAAGCTGGAACAACCGAGACGAGCACTTCTGTTCTGCTCACCCTGCTCTGGGTATGGTAATGGTGACAAAACAGGGCTCAAGCTGCCTCAGCTGCTCATCCTGAAGTTGTGAGTCAGAGCCCTCTCTGCGAGGGTTTATGAATCATTGACACCACAAAAGTGGCAAAGTCAGACTGTCTAAACAAAACTGCAGCTGGAACTAATTCCACACAGCATTTAATTCACAGAACCAAAAACAGGTTGATTGGGCCCTTTTCAGGCTACGTAACAACCCTGGGGTGTCCAGGTCACTCAGTGGAAAAACGGTCCAACAGCCCACTGAGGCGACGGGGATCCAAAGATCGCTGCTATTTCAGCTGTCACATCCAAGAGGGAGGCAGCTGCAAAGATGATGCCCTCTGCCACAGAGCCATTATGAAGAATTATAAGCAGATTACCATGTAAATAATAAATAGGCAGCCCTTCCATCACTGAATCCATCCAAACCCCTCCCCTCCACCTGGAAAAATGCTTTCTAAAGCAACATACAATGCAAAATTGCCAGATCTTCTCTGCCGTGCTTTGTTTGGCCTGAATATTCCCGAGTTGCCGCTCTGCTATGGGATCAACTTGGCCTCCGGTCAACACATTAGGCTCCTTCATCACCATAAATCAATATCCAAGTCTCAAGGGCAGGGTGGAAGGAAGCACTAATGCCTCCGTTACTCTGTGTTCTGGGAGTTAAGTGCAGATACCTGCAGCAGGAAGGTTTTTTTTCCCTTGCACCTCGTACTTACCCGGCTCCCAGACAATTAATGGGCTGCTGGCCAGGCCAGGCTCCTCGTCTGAGCTGCAGGAGAACAGGCAACGCTTTCTCCTGGCAATACACTTTGTTCCAGTATAGTCAGTGTAGTCTCAGGATACAGAAAATGGGATGAAGGGGCTTTAGACACTTAATTCTTGTGCAAAGCAGAACCCATCAAGGGAGTAAAATCCTCATGCTCAGAGTCCTTGGATGGGAACATTTTAAAGGAAAGAAAAATAAAGAACATAAAAACATAAAAAGTTATGGCACTTGGAGATAGCAAATAGGTTTGCAATAGCCAGGTTTGATTTAAAAAAAAAAAAAAGGTCATCTGAATTTTTTGGAAAGCCATGATTTTCTTTGGCTCTATATCTTGAGGCAGCATCAGGTAAACCCTCCTCTGGAGCTTGCTTTCCATGGTGGATAATAAGATACACCCTTAGGGATCTGCCCTGTCCAGCTTTTGGCTTGGTTTCTGGAAGAGGCCTGGTGTCTCACCAGGTGTTAGACTTAACCGTTCAGAACTGCCCAAGCCAAAGACCCCCACAATGGGATCGGCAATGCATTCACTTTTTGCATGCATTTAACTGCTGCTTTTAAGGAGAAGACCCCCCTGCAAAGGAAGACCCTCCTGCAAAGGAAGAATCTGCATTTCCTCCAGCGCAGTTGGAAGGAGAAGGGGGCGTCCAGGGCATCCAATTTGCATCTTCCCCTCCAAGAGCCAAGTCCCCCTCGAGGCCTCGTGTTTTGGAGGCACGTTGGGGCCTTTGCTGAGGGCGCGAGGATGCAGATTAACTTCTGCCAGGCCAGCGAGCAGCTTCTGTTTGCTTCCTCATGCAGGCACAGCACAAAGCAGTTACTGTTATTTTATTCCCGTTTTAAAGCATTACCAGCAACTCACTCCCATGTGGAAATCTGTAGTTAGAGCTGCAAATGGCACCACAGCCAGTCCCAAATACACCTTGGGGTCGGGGGCAGATTTAAAGCTCCAAGGTGCTGAAACTCCGGCACATGGAAAACAACCCTCCACTCCAGCCTACGCCTCTCGGGACCTCTTTATTTAACATTTCATGTATTAAGCAACGAGGCGACGGACGCTGTCCGTGGCGGTGCTGGAAGGCGGCAGGGCCTCGGCTCATCGCTGCCCTCCAACAGTTGTCCGGGCGGGGGCACAACCAGGTGGGCCCCGATCGGGGCGGGGAAGGCCGGACCTGCCGGCGCCCAACGACGCGACGCTCCCCGCCGCCGCCCGGCCGCCCCGCGCCGTTTACCTCAGCGAGGCGGGGCGCGGGGCTCGAACCGGCGGCTCCGCGGGGCGTGCGGACTGCGGCGCCGCGCTGCAGCCCCGCGCTGCAGCCCCGCGGCAGGAGCAGCCAATCAGCGCCCTCCGTGCCGCGCTCCTAACCAATGCCAGTCCGCTCCGCAACGCTGCCAGCCAATAGGAGAAGGGCGCGGCGTCTCGCCCCAGCCAATGCGGAGCGAGCGTCGCGAAGGCACTGTGCGGTTAACCGCAGAGGAGCCCCGTTGCCCTCGGGGGGCGTGGCCCGCTCGGGGGGGGCGTGGCCCGCTCGGGGGGGCGTGGCCCGCTCGGGGGGGGCGTTGCCATGGCGAGGCCGGGAGGTTATATAAGGAGCCGGGGCGCCGCCGCTGCCATTTTGTGTAGCAGCGCCTGGAGAGCGGCCGGCGGGGGCGGCGGAGGGTTTCGGGGTTCGGACCAGAGCGGCCGGATGGTGAAATCCTCCCTGCAGCGGATACTCAACAGTCACTGCTTCGCCAGAGAGAAAGAGGGGAATAAAAGCACCGTCATGCCTTCCGTGCTGAGCCTCAGTACCGGACAGAGCAGGTGAGGGGCTGCGGCCTCCCCCCTCGTTCCCCGCCGGGCCCTCCCTGCCGGCCTCCCAACCCCCCCCCCCTTCCCCCCGCCCTTCTCTCTAGCGCCCGTTGCCGCCCCCGTCACGGGGGTGGGGGAGGGGTGCTCCGTGGCGGGTGGGGGAGGGGCGGCCCGCACCGCCTCCCCCGCGGAGGGAGGGGAACGGAAAAACACAACAACAACTCAAATAATAATAATATTTATTTTCGGTTTCCCCAACCTTGAGTCCAGTGTAACACCGCCCCCCTCCAACACCATGCCCCGTCGAGGGGGGAGGAGGTCGGGGCCTGCGTGACGGGACTCCCTTCCCCCTCACCCCACGGGCAGCCCCGCCGGGCGCCTCGTGCCACGTTAGCAGCCCCCGTCCCGCAAAAACCGCGGCCGGGAGCCTCGGAAAAGGCCCCTCCCGCCTCAGCCCTGCGTCCCGCGGGGGAGCCCGTGGGCTCAAAGGTGCCTCGAGACAAAAGGCAGGGCCTGAGCTGCCCGGTGCTGCCGTGGCACAAACGCGCGGCTCGGCAGGGCCGGCCCAGGGGCCGCAGCCCTGATCCCCTTATGTAACCGTGGATATTCTCGAAAACGAATCGAGGCTACTGAGCCTAAAGTAAGAGTGCTAAGAGAGCCGTTAGCTTAAATTTCAACCACAGGATTAAAACAATCCCAACAGATGCTGGGAAGAAAAAATCTGAATATCAGGGTGAGCCGTGTAGAGTGCTGACGCGTAGAACACTCATCTGCTCTTGTATAAAGAGAAAGCAATGATCAGACCTGGTATGTGAATTAAAACACTAGTTTCTCCTTGAGTTCTTTAGAAACCTTTTTTTTCCATACTTGGTTGCTGTCCAAAGAAAGCTCCGTCTTTTCTTTCTCTGAAAGTAGTACACAAACCTCATATATTCCCCATTTTAGTCATCTCGGACAATATTAATCCTACCTGGGTCAAAGGTAAAAATCATAGAATATGAAGGATTTCCTCATGTATTCCCCATTTTAGTACACAAACCTCATATATTCCCCATTTTAGTCATCTCGGACAATATTAATCCTACCTGGGTCATAGGTAAATATCATAGAATATGAAGGATTTTTCCTTATAACAATTTCTCTTGAAAAGTTTGGAGCAAGGTGCTTAAATACAGATTTTTTTTATAAGGGCACCCTGGAATACCAAGATGTTCGATCAATCTTGGGTAAAATAATAGGTTTTTAATGCTACTATTAAAGGAAACTCTTGAAAAGAGCTTAAAAATAATGGATTGAAGGTCCACTTAATTGAAATAAAGCAAATTCTAATTTCCCCTTTGGATCAATGCAATTTTGTAGTTACTGCCCTTACCGATCCTCTCCAGCATATAATAGATGGTCTGTGTGGCCATGCAGGTGCTTTTTAATATGGATGGTTCATCAGCTTTATGACCAATTAAAAAAAAAAAAACCTAGCATGAACTGTGCAAAATGGTGGATTATTTTGTACATGTTTATTCTCATTTGCAAATGGCTGCTGGCACTCACAGACAGGACGATTGTGAAAATTTCCCTAAGGGCCTCGATTGCTGCATCTGCTGAGATGACGCAACTGAAGAATAAGCCTGCAGGGTGAGAGATGGTGCAGAGGGAGGGGCCAGCAGCCTCGCGCCTGCTCTTAGTACAGTAGAAGGTTTATTCGCTTAAGCAGCCTTTCAGACGGGCAAACTTAGCCTACATGCAAGAACCATCTCATTTTATGAGGATAACGTCTTTAGCCTTCAATACCGAACTCAGCAGAGCTGCATAAAATCGCTCTGGAAGTAGAAAGACTCAAGGAGGTTTTCAAATACTGAGATGTAGTCTCAAATGACTTAAAACTGGCAAGCCTGCTTGTCTGAGCTTTGCATAGTGAAAGCAGTTGAGGTAGATTGACATCTCTGACTTTCATGTATTTTTCTGACCTCAAGCCAAGAGTGCTGATGCAAAGATCTAATGTAATTATGGCTGCGTATCAGGAGGAGGAATGATGCCTAGCTTGCTGGGCAGGTAGATTCTTGATAATTATTACAAGGTCAAAGTGGGGGAGGAGGAGAAAATGGTATTTTGCATGGATAGCAAACCAGTTCCATTTGTCTCTTAATCAGATCAAGTAGACTGCTGCCTTGGTCTGGGAAGTGCATTTTAAATTGAGAATATTTTCATGTCCAAATTCAGTCAAAATTTCTCAGCAGTGTTTTCTAAGGCCTGTGGATCTGGGCTTTATATAGTATTATATTCCAGTGCTTGGCCTGGAAATTCCTTTGTCTTAAAGCTTGCCTAGGTTGTAGTGGGAGGAGTTCCACTGGCCTGGGGGTTATTTTTAAAAAACTCCCATCCTAATCACAGTTTCAAATACAAAGTTCACAAGGCTTTACTTAAGAAAACTGCTTGTTGACTTCGTATCTGCAATTCTTTTCTAGTTCCAGGGTTCCCTTCAATTGCTGTAGTAACCTGGGTCCGGGGCCTCGGTGGTGCTCCTGATGTCCCTCACCCACCCCTGAAGATCCCAGGTGGGCGAGGGAATAGTCAGAGGGATCACAATCTTTCAGCTAATTTATTTTATTCGGTGAGTAAAGCCATTTGCTATGGTTTCTTGATTTTCTTGCCTCAATCCTACTAATGGGAGTTACCTTTCTTTATACTGGATCACCAGTAACTTTGCATATCTTAACACTACAGGATAATCGGCTGAATGTAACAGAAGAACTAACATCTAATAACAGGACAAGAATTCTGAATGTCCAGTCAAGGCTTACAGATGCCAAACACATTAGTTGGAGAGCAGTGCTGAACAACAACAACCTCTACATAGAAATTCCCAGTGGTGCTCTGCCTGAAGGGAGCAAAGACAGGTAAGGAGAACAAAATGCAACAAAACATTTCCTGGCCTCCTTCCAGAAGGTTCCTCAGTGCAGGGCAATGATGCTATGGGGTCGACTGCCTCAAAATGCAACTGAAAAGTCTTCCTTTTGCCCTGGAAGTTTAGGGCTAATTATGGTGCTTGTAGCTTCTTGAAGTCAGCTGTAGCTAAGTGATTCTGTTTTGCCAGTTAGGAGCAAGAAAGTCTGCTACAAGCTGTATTCCCATGTATTAAGAGTAGCTACTCATTATCTAGCAAAAATACCAGTTCGTATTTTTGAGCTTTTCTTTAGAATAGCAGCTTGAGTGGAGCCGATGTCACTGAAATACTCTTTTCAGTTGCAAAAAGCTTATTTTTTAATGAAGACTTGGATTTCTGCCCTCCAAGTTATACCTAGGGCTCAGGGATGTTTCCTTGTGGGTGGGAATCTGTCCACCCCCAGCCTGTTACTTGTCCTTATAAATGCATTTGCTTATGAGGACTTGGTAGGTATGTCTGGAGGACAAATATTGGCTTGTATTAACTGTGTGTCTTTTCATTTGTCTTCTAGTTTTGCAGTTCTTCTCGAGTTTGCTGAGGAACAGCTTCGAGTTGATCATGTCTTCATTTGTTTCCACAAAAACAGAGATGATAGAGGTAGGTGCTCAACCCATTGACTCGAGTTACTTATGCAACATTTGAAGTGTTTTTTTTCCGAATGCTCTGTTAGCTTTGCATGATATCAAGTGATTGAAATGTGTATTTTCTGCTTTCTTCTAGCTGCATTGCTCCGTACTTTCAGCTTTTTGGGCTTTGAGATTGTGAGACCAGGGCATCCCCTTGTCCCCAAGAGACCAGATGCTTGCTTCATGGCCTACACGTTTGAGAGAGACTCATCAGAAGAAGAATAGATTGCAATGTTTGCCTCTTAGAGCTTTCTTGTTGTCTATAAAGATGATTCTGTAGAAATTTTGTCAACATCTATTACAGTATATATAACTGTTTGTATGAAATGTTGTGACCAACTGCTCTGGTGGTGAGATGTTGAAAATTTCAGACTCCACATCTTTTTCTGGATTTGTGCGCATGTTGTGGTTGTGCAAATAAATGCTCCCTCCAAATTAGCAGTATATTTCTTGAAGTTTAATATTGTGTTTGTGATACTGAAGTATTTGCTTTAATTCTAAATAAAAATTTATATTTTACTTTTTATTGCTGGTTTAAGATGTTTAAGACTTGCACTCTAAAGAGATTTGGCTATGAAATTGCCCCAACCATGTGAATTAAAAATCTAGGTATGGAAAGGCTTGTTTGGGTCACTCATTGCTTGACTAAACTTGTGGTGATCTGTCAAGATTGAAGTAATCTATCTCTTCTGTTAGAAACCTACTCTTAATGAAATAATCAGCAGTGGAAATGGATAACATGCTAATCAGGGGCAGACACAGTTGAAGCTGGCTCCCCTGGTGTATTAATGAACCTCCCCTGTCATGAATATTTTATAAAATACTTCAGGGCATGTATTAGGTACAGGAATCACAAATGAGATGATCAGGAAAGTAGCGCTGATGGGTAACATGACCTCAAGACACACCTAAGGATCAAATAAGCAGCTCTGCTTTCCAAGGTCACTTGGAACACTGAAGTCCTGTGTTAGGGTGTGCTCAGTTTTCTGACAAGATGCTGCAGTGACAAATCCTGAGCTCTGTAGGGAGGAAGATGTGACACCAGTGTTCACCAAGCATGGTTGAGGTTTGTGGAGGAGTTGAGGCAGAGGAGCTTTGAGGTGAAAGGGAAGGAGTGGGAGCTGCCCAATGCACAGGTACCCTGAGCCAATGTGTGAGATGCTGACAATGGGAAAGTGGTGCTTGTGTGTTGCTAGTGTTGCTAAAACTTCTGTAGGAAAGCCAGTGTGTTAGTTCAGATAGGAGATCTGTAGTCCAATCCTGTGTTGGCTGTTGGCTTGCTTTCAAGGGAAGGGAGGACTGTGCAATGCTGGTTCAACGGGTAGGTCTTTGAAGAGGTTCTTCCTGGTTTGCTGGAGGCCTGTGCTCCAAGAATTATATTTGGATTTTTTTTTCCAGCTAGAAGCCTTCATAGCTTCACAGAAGTGTCTTATGAGCCCCTTAACTTGGCCTTGGTGAAAGCTTGTAGCAGTTCTGCACATGAGTCTGTTGGGTCTAAGGTTACTTCGCGTTTGAAACCCACCTTTGGCACATGATCGTCACCAAACAGGGTGGTACTTTCAGTGGCTGGGCATCCAGCTAGAGTTTGGTTTGCAGCTCCCTATAATTGGTTCCTTAGGATTGCTTCTTGGTGTGCTCCTTAGGCTGCCAAGGCAGCTGCTTTTCACTGAACAATACAATGACATAGACTATTCTTAGATCATAATCCCTTAAAATCTGTTCCTAAAGAAGCGATGAACATCCATTAATGGCAACCGTTCTCACTGCTACCACGTGAGGAGCTCCGAGAAGCTTTAAAGGGTGCTACCTTTACCCAGGGGATGTATTAAATCAGCTACACAGCCGAAGGGGCATGTTCTTGACCTTTTAAAATGGATTCTGATGTTTATCTGAGCCTTTCACTGCCAGGACAAGCCTTGCTCATCAACCCTGTGCAGTGAGGGCAGCGCTCCGTTCCTCATGTCCCTGCGTACAGCACGTAGCGCGGCGGTAGCCTGAGCTGCGCTAAGGCCCTTGGCTACAGCGTGATACTGTTAGCAAAAGCAGGCCTTTTGCCAAAGTGTTGTGGTTTTGCAAACGTGCTCTTCCTGTGCGTCTGTGTTGTTGCCTGCTTTCTGCAGGGGTACGTTAGGAAGCAGAAGTTGTCCTGCCTTGGTGGCCATGGTCCCCTCTAAGTTTTCTCTGCCACTTGGGCTTGCTCTGTGCCCCATCCGGCAGGTGGAGGTTGTAGGACCTGTCTTGTAGGGCAACGTAAACGTACTTGAGTGTGAGCTGATCGTCTAATGGTGATGGTCAAATGAAAAACAGAAATAGAGATGCAGGTGGTGGTTCTCGGAGGTGGCACAGGGTCTGTCTGGCCTGGTTCCAGGACACGCTGGGGCTGGAAGAAGCCTGGGGGCGTCAGCCTGTTCCTTGGCCCCAGCAGGAGCAGTTTTTTTTCTTGCTTCTCCAGGATCGGGTGCCCGAACAAGCTGTCTTGATGGATCTGCTGCCTGTGCCAGGTGTTTTACTGCCATCTTGTAGCCACGCAAGATACTACAGGAGAGGTTGGTGGTGCTGGTGGCTGGTGCCTTAGCCATGCTCCAAATGCAGGTGGTGTTTTTGGGACCTTTTCTATCTCAAAGCCCATATGTCTGCACACTGTTCTTGGGAACCTGCTTAGGTCAGGGTTTCTGCGGCAGAGGAACGTGCCTGCAAACACGTCCGCCTTGTGCTTGTTTATCCCTTTTCTTCTTTGAAACTCAGCTAGGAAAATCATGCTGGTAGATCAGAAACCAATCGACTTTCTATGGTGCTGCAAATGTGACTGCTCTGAACCTCTGCCCTCGGGGCCAGCCTTCTGGGGTGTGGGATTCAGGATTGGTTTGCTTTTCTGAGGGAGTCTGCTCTTCTAAAACGGAGGCGTTGCACAAGCTTAGCAGCACGGCAGGCAGTAAGCTGGGCATCTGGGCACCGAGCTGGGCTCTGATGAGAGCCCTATCCCTAGGGCACAAGGTGACCTGGGCAAACCCCATCTCACCTCCCTTTGGTAGCCCTTTCAGCTTGAGTTTGGAAGCTGCTCAGGGCAGGAAGAGTCCCCCCATGTGTGTCTGCAGAGCCTCGTACAAAGAGGCTGTGATCTCGGCCGGGTCTTTGGCCTTGCTGTAACCCAAATAATGAGGCCGCTGTCTTCCCGTGCTGAGGGCAGAGAGACAGAGCTTGCCTTACGACCATGAGGTCACAAGGGGTGGGGAGCGAGGAGGGTGCTTCTGCCATGCTAGGTTAGCACAAAGCAACATTTCCTGAGGAAAAGCAACCACTTACCGGACAGGGCCGAAGCAGGAGCCTGCTGGTTGGGGCAGCATGGAGAGCTCATCTCTGTAGTTTCATCTTTTGGGGTGACATCCTATTTTGCCAGTGTTTTTTCAAGTATGAGGACTTCTACAAGGAACCCTCCTAGATCCAGCCACGCCACAACTGCATGGGTGGTCATTGCATCCATAGGGATGGAGGGCCTGACCCAGCAGGACCAGCTGGAGGGTCCGTTTCACTGCATGACCAGCCTATGACTGCTCGCTGCTCAGGTGATATTGTGGAAGGGATTAATTGCTGTGTATAAATTACCTGAGCAGGGACTTGCACGATGCTGCTTCCTGAGCCAAAGCAACTGTGGAAATTGGGCTCTTAAGCCAGCACCCAAGCGCTGATAAAGGTGTAGATCCTGCCTGGTGCTGAGCAACTGCCACTCACACAACCTTTCCTTGAGACACCCCCTCGAGGGCCCTGGGACAAGTGTGTGGGTCTCATTAGAGGTCTTTTTTTATACAGGGAGTGAATTTATTGCTAACTGTGCTCAGCTGAGTCACTAAGTGAGTCAGGGTGGAAGCATCTTGCCTGCAGGCAAAAAGAACTTCCCAGAAAAAACTCCAGTGAGCTTCTTTCAAAGAATTGCATCACTGGCTGTGGAGCTGGCTGAAGTTCTCCATACCAAGGGAAAAACACACCGCAAAGGCCAGGGTGGTGGGGAACAATGAGCCAGGTCCAAAACAGGCCTCTGGGTCCCTGACATGCTAACCCGGCCCCTCCAGCCCTGGGTGTTACAGCCAGACCTTGGAGACGTTGTGCAAGATTCTGGCCTTTATGAGTTATCTTCCTGCCTGGGGAGCTTGAGGCCTTAACATTTTACATCATAGATTGCACCATGGAGATTGCTGTGCAGAGACACAGGACACCCAAGTGCTGGCTTTGCAGTGTCTCATTCCTAACATACCTCAAATGAGACTTACCTGTGCGTGTGTCTCACATATAGCAAGACCTGCCTTGGGCTCATCCAGAGACCAACACTCCAGGCTGATTCCTCTGGGTGCAGCAACCATCAACTGACCTGAACTGTTGACTATGCTCTATCAGTGCTAACGCCATCCACTCCAGCTAATCACCGCAGAGCAGTGAAGCTTGGCTTTGAATTTCTCCCTGGGTACATTATCAGGGTGTGTAATGCTGTAAAAGAAGCACATAAAGGACCAGTATTTAAGAGGCTCAGATGTGAGTTTTATTGAAGCTGTGTGGCTGCTGTATTTCCCACTTGGAAATGTCATTTATATTTGTGGCCGTGCCACAAACTCTTTCCAAAGAGTGAGGATATACAATGCATTGTATTTCTCCTTTGATAGTGGCGCCTTAAGGTGAAATGTAATGTTTGCCATCGTACTGTTGTTTAGTGCAAAGTGTCATCTCAGGTGGAACAGGAGGAGGGATCTGGAGGACCAGGATCTTTTTTGTCTAGAGGTGAAGCCCTTCAAACCCTGCTTAGGATAATCAGCTTCTTAATTGGCACTTGACCTTGTGGCTTCCAGCAAGATAACCCTCCTGAGATGTTCTGGTGAACTGGATTCATGGCATCAACTGAAAATGGTCTGAAGGAGCAAAAACATTTTCTGCGTTGTGGGAGCTCCTTGCCAAGGTAACACAGGATAGGAGTTTGGTCCCAGCTTACTTAGGCTTGTCATTAAAGAGCTACAGAAGAAGCAGCATCTCAGAGCAGGACTTTAAAAACAGTTTTACCATTCAGCTCCCAGGACTAGCTTTGGTTCCTTGTGCGAGAGAGAGGCTGGCGAATTTGGCCAGACCCCCCCATTCTCCACAGGCTCTTGTCTTTCAGGAGGTCTCTTGGACAGGTTGAGCTTCGGCTTGTCTTTTGGAAACCCCCAGCACACACCGACTTCATCCTCAGCGTTCAGGGACTGCCTGGCACTCTGACTCCAGGGACTGCATCTCTTCTTCAGAAGAAAAAGAGGATGAAGTGGACGAAATGCCCCAAGGGTTCAATGTATAACCCCTGCAGGTTTCAGGGAGTGTAGAGAGCCTGTGTCACTTGGTAGAGTGTGTGTTCAGTGACCTCTTTAAAGTACTGGCAGCAGAGCCACTCCTCCAGGGTAGGGCTCCCTCCAACCCCAGCCATCTTCTCTGCAAACTTCAGCAGCAGCAGAGCCCTCTTGACATCCACCCAGCTCTGGAGCAAGTCAGGTGTCTTCTTGCTCCTGGCAAAGAGCTCCTGGCGAGGCCCCCAGAGCAGGACCTGCAGGATGCTCTTTGCCTCTTCAACAGACACCCTCTTACAGGGATCTCTGTGAAGAAGCAACATTGCCAAATGCTTAAGCCCTGTGGAATAGATAGACAGGGATGGGATTTCAGGAAGCCTATTACACCTGAAGCCCAAGGCGTTTTCCAAGGAGATGTCCACGTGTAAGAGCATGTAGATCAGCATGCCTATGTTCAGCTCATCTGCTACTGGGGAGGATGGTGCAGAAAGCCCTTCAGTCCAGTCTTGCTCTTGGGTTGTAGAACAAGGTCTTCTCTTTTCTTCAGCCTTGAAGAAGTTGCTGATGAGTAGCCTGGGAAGGGAGAGTCCTGGGGATGTCTCTTTGCTTTGCTGGCTCAGGGGAGGACGTGGGCACTGCACTAACAGCAAGTTCTCTGGGCAGATGTCTCCTCGACCAGCGTTGTGCCTCTTGAGGTGCTCCAGCCCTGTGCACACCTGCAGAAGGAGGAGGCAAGCCAGGCGTTCGTAGTGACCAGGGCTGGTCTTGTGCACTTTGTGGGATTCCTTCACAAAGTCTGCCAAGGTCTGGTAGGGAATCTCAGGAGAAATGAGAACCTGCAGTACACGAGGGGAACCAAGGAAGGCTGTGTCCTCCCCTCTGGACTGGGACTGACGATGCTTCCTGGTGTTTCTTGGGAGGGCAAGCTCCTGAGGGAGGGAGTCAGTGAAGTGGCTGATCACTTGCTGGATGCTGCAGTGCACCCCAAGGGAGGTCTGCACAGCCAGGCTGCAGGAGCGGGACTTGAGGACCTGTTAGGAGAGGAGATGGGAATTGGCCTGCCTGGCCTGAGGACAACATCAAGTGGTCAACTAATGCCTTGTACAGGTTCAGGCCACCATGTCAGCTCAGAGCCACCCAAACTGGCTGGGACAGTCTCTGTTGTAGGTTATGGGAGACAGGAACAGGTGACTGGGAGGCAGCAGCCCCGTTGCATCCCTTGTCACCTCCTGGGAGGGGAAGGATGAGGAATGGAGAAGTAGCACTGAGTTCTCGCCCTGCACGCTCTCAGCCTCCCTGAAACACATCCCTCCCCAGCAAGGTTTTGAGCAAGGAATGGACTAGGAAGAGTGAGGTTGGTCACCCCAACCCAGCTCTACAGGGCTGGAAAACTGCTGCTGCGCTGCCACGGGAACCGGCTCCGCGCTGGCCTCTGATCACATCCATGGACCCACCGAGGGGCTTTTCCCCCAGGGATGCTCTTCTCTTTGACGTGTCCTCTGGGCCATTTCCATGTGGAAGCCACCCTGGACAGGCTGGGAGCTGCAAAGCCAGGCAGGGAGCTGCCTCCCCCACCCTTCCGGGACATGTCGGCAGGGACTTTGGTAGGAAATGAAGAAATAGGTGCTAGAAGGGGAAGTGCCTGCTGCAACAGCGAGGCCAATGCTCCTGACTCCTCTGAAGCACCAAACCCCCACCGTGCGCTGCAAGAGTGGGCCCTTGTAGGCTCTATTCCTGGCTTTCCATGCTTACCTTGGCTGCGAACACCAGCTGGGTTTGCCCGGAGGCGAAGCCCACTCGGAAGTACCAGGCGTCACCCGCTTCGCAGCACGGCTCCTTCTCCAGGATCCGGAGATCTGCCCATTTCTTGCCCGCCAGCTCCGCTGCCAGCAGCTGCTGCCGGTCCTCCTTCCCCAGGAGGTCCTCCTGGACGCGGGCCGAGAGCCGGGCGAGGGACGCGCGCTGGGCGCCCACCAGCACCTCGCACAGCCCAGCCCTCCTCTCCAGGGCCTGCAGGAGGCCTCCAAGCTCCCCGTCGGGAGTCGTGAACGTCAGCTCAGCTGGGCCGACCCACGGGACCGAGCTGCCTTTCCAGGCCACGGGTGTGCCCAGGCTCTGGGACTTGGTCAGTGGCCTCTTGTGTCCCCAGCAGGGTCTATTCTGTGGAGTGCTGGAGCTGGCAGCTCCCACCTGGTACCTCGGATGGGATGGCGGGTTGATGAAGCGGCCGCTGCCTGTGCACGGCGGGGTGTCCTCCCGTGCCAGCGCTGGTTCTGGCAAGGACTCCGCTCTCTGGAGCTGCTTTTTTGGGAGCGGGGGAGGCAGGGGCTCCTTGCTGCCCTGCGAGCCCTCCCTGGCTCCCTCCCTCCGGCTGGTCTTGGTGGGGACGAGGTGGGCACGCACCGCCCCTGGGGAAGAGGCACACGGCAGGGATCAACCTTCCCCGGGGCGGGGGGCACAGTAGATATTTGCCCCCTGTGCTCCACATTTCCAACCCCCAAGCGATGCTTGAAGTCTAAACCCAGCCCTGCTCCCAGGCAGCCCAAGGCGATGCAGGCCGGGTACCACGGGAGGGCACCAGGGACGTCACCGAGTTTTGTTCCCCCCATCCCGGTGCCTGCGCAAGCGACACTCACCCACATTGCCATAGATGAGGGCTGAGTCAGGGGGCCGGGCCGAGTGGTCACCCTCGGGGTCCAGCATGGGGGACGATGCTCCAGGGGTGCCCAGGTCCAGGTTTGTCCCGTCCAGCGGGACGTCCATGCGCTCCTCCCTGCCAGCTCTGCTCGGTGCCGGCGCAGGGCGAGAAGGAAGAGAAAGGGGAAGTGGTGGCCGGGGTGGCCCCGGTTTGGGGAGCATTGTGGGGGGGACTGTTGGTGGCCTCTGGAGGGGGTTGGCCTCAGCCAGCGACACTTCTTTCTCGCAGGGGTCTCCAGCCCCAGCGCTGTCACCATGGCTGGGGGCTCCCAACAGTGCGGGCTGGTGCACACGCGTGTGTTTGTGCGTGTGTGTGTGTGTGTACACGGGGGTTGGCATCCCCTCCACCAGCGGCTGCCAGGAGAAGGTCTTGCTGGAGCAGGACACGCACGGCACGCGAGGGGGAAAATCCCCCTGGGGATATGGGGAAGGGGGGACCAAAAGGCCGCCGAGGAGGCTGGAAAGAGACGTCTGTGGCCCATTGGGCCTCAGTGCTGTGGGGGGTTTCACTTCCCCCTGTCCTCATCGAGTGCCTTTGCAAGCAGCAGTGCGAGCTGGGTGCTTTTCTCTAAGAAAAACAGAGTTTCTTGGCCATAACCTGCTGTACTGCTTCACCCCACTCTGGACCACATCATCCCCTTCACTCCACCCCATAATCCTGGGGGGGGCCTCAGGACCCTGCAGCATTTCACCCCGTAGCTCAAACCATCTTTGACACCTCTGATTGGGCAGTGAAGTCTTTGCAAGACTCGGTACCTCTGAGTTTTCCCCAGCAGCGGCAGCAGCTTTGACTCCATCTCCTGGCGCCTCGGCGGGTCCTGCTGGGATCCGCCCTTGAGCGCTGCCAGCAGCTGTCTTGCACAATCCGCTGTGATGCGGCGCTTTTGACACGGGCACGGGAGCTCCAGGGTGCTTCTTTTTCCACCCTCAAGCACCCCCAAAACTCCTCAAATTCCCTAACTTGCAAAAATGTTATGCAAATACCTTTTTACTGAGGAGGAATTTACTTTTTGCCCATTTTTGCCAGGATTTCCCAAGAAAGAAAAGAGTTTGGGGAGCCATACCCATAGTAAACATGTTTGCTCCCTGTGTTTTACGTGTGCCGTGGAGACTTGAACCACCAAACCCAGAAAATGCAGAAATACCTGCCCTGCACTCGCTAGCATCCATCCCCTCTAGGATAAAGCAGCACTTTTAACACTGGAAAAAAAAAAAAAAAGACGTTTGAATATCTGCCCCCTTGTGTTTGGTCTTTGCACTAATTAGAGAGTAATTAATGGCACTTATTAGCAATTAGCCCATGGGCCCATTCATCCATCTTAGGATCCACTTTGCTGAGAGCTGCATGGAGGCCTGGCAGGATGGATAGGATGAGGCTTTTCCATTGGAAAATTGAAACAGCTGGTTCAATTCCTATTGGTTATTTATATATATATACACACGTATGTGTGCGTATATATATATATACACACCCATACATATACATATACATATATATATATATACTTGCATCAGCTTCACTAGAAGTCCAGCAGTTTTGTGTCCATTTGCCCACAGCACTTGTCAAAGGCCCCATCTTGGAGGCACCTCAGCCACGTGCTGCAGCCAATGAAATATTTATTGGGATGGCAGCATGTTTTAGCACTGTGACCACTGAGAAGAGCTGGGCAGTCGTCTGGGAGAAGACAAACCCACACTTGGGTGGTGAATCCAGTGGAAGGGAGGGATTTTCCCGGGATGCTGCCAGGGTCGTGCCTGCTGCCCATGCAGACAAGCTGCGATCCCGGGAGCATTTCAGCGCCTTCCCCCGCCAGTGGCTGCTTTGTTTTTCCATCATATCTGCTCTGTCGTCACAGCCCAGCGGCAGCGGGAGCTCCAATACTTCCATAGCTCCCAAAGGAATTGCAACTAAATCACTGCAGAGCACTGAAGCTTGGCTTTATATTTCTCCCCAACCGCGTCATCTCAGGCTATTGCAGTGCAAAAATAAGGGATATAAATGGAGAGCATTTAAGATGCAGCAGGATCCCAGGCTTATTGATGGCGTTTGGCAAGGGGGTCTGTATATTTTCCTCACCCTAATCAGTCTTTTATGTTAATATGTGCAGCAACTTGTCTTGAACAATAGTAAATCTATTACAAGCATCAATATTTCTCCCTGAGAGGTAGCCTCTTCTTCAAGATAAACCATAGTGCAAATCGGAGAAACTGTAGGCAGAGCATCCCAATGGAAAATCCTGTGTTCAATGGGGCTCCTAAGGGCCCTAACAGGGAAAGGGGACTTGCCAAGGGCACTGAGTACCCAGGGAGGCTGATTTGGGACGACCCGAGATGCCGTGGAGAGCACCAAGATGCTGAGGGAGCCAGTGGGCTGAGACCCCCTGGGCTCGTCACCTCCCTGTGGTCCCCAGGACCCCGCGAGCCTTCGAGGCCAGGGCTGGCAGTGGGAATCAGGGCACCGATGGCCAGGGCCATTTTCTCCAGCAGATGGAAGCATTGCGTGTGCTTGCACCACGCTGTCCTCATGCCCAGCCTGGCAAGCCTGGCATCCCTTAATAATTAATAATTATTAAGGCATCATTCCTTAATAATAATAACAATAAATCAAGGCATAATCCCTTAATAATTAATAATATATTAATAGCAGTGGTGTTTCAATGGATGGGCATTAATCAGTTATTTGTTACCCCTATGATCCCTTTTCCTCATCCATCCCAGCTTTCCCTATGTCGCGGCCGCGAGGAAGAAGGGAAAAAGCAACCAACCCATAAGACTCCTTTTTTTTTTTTTTTTTTCCATTGTTTTCTCTTTTCCCACAAATCTAGTTCACATGCTCATTACATAGAAAACAGTGCAATTCCGGCACTGCCAAAACCTCTGCTGGCAGCCGGCATTATCCCGCTGTCAACTTTCTGCGCCCACATCCCTCCCCATGACCCCCGCCCCCCCCCCATTAAAAAAAGAAAAGAACAACAAAAACCCCAAGACACCAAAGGAGGACGAGGGGGACACCGGGGGACTCTGGCCACAACATGGCATGCATGGCTAGGGGCGCGAGCAGGAGCCTGGGGCATGCGAGCGGGCTGATGGCAGCAGAGGATGGATGAGGAGAGGCGAGATACGGCTTTGGATGCTGATCCCAGGGATGCCGCGCGGATCCAGTCCAGTTTGAGGGGGTGGGAAGCCAAAATGCGCTGCAGTGATAGGCTCAGACCCAGTGTTGGGCTGGGATGGGGGTGCAGCGAGATACGGGGCGCAGGGCAGAGGACCCGCAGGGCGGGAGGCCGCTCTGGATACCCGGACCTGGCACGCATAGCCGCACCCCAGCACGGCTGTCCCCAGAGCTGCCTTTCCAAGGCCGTCCGGGATGCCTAGGCAACGCCAGCGCTCCGGTGCCGAGGAAATACAAACAAGATGGGATTTGCCTGCAGGAGCAAAAGGAAGCTGGGGAAGGGGCTGCGAACCCTGATCCTGCAGAGCCACCAGGCTCCTCTCCCCAGCCCATGCTCGGGGGGTGCCAGCTGGGCTGGGGACGGTCCCCGCAGCGGGACGTGGGTGCTGCCACTGCACAGAGGGCAAAGAAAAGGGCCGAGAGGCAGAAGTGGCGCATGCTGGAGCCAGAAGTGGCAGAGATGCCACCCCGAGGCTGCCCATCATTCTCGGGTGCCCCCCTTAGGAAAATTCATCTCCCAAAGCAGGGGGTTGCTCTGATCTTGCAAACTAAAGGAAAAGGCCGCAGAACTGCCCAATCTGGGGCCTATGGGCTGTTATTGCTATTGCAGGAGTGCCCCCGGACTCCCAGGTTAGCAGATGTCAACAAGCTTGCAAGGCAACAGCCCAGCCCTGGGGGGTCCGGTTTTGCCAAGGGGGTTTGGGGAGCACTGGGGTCCCCGTGTTGCAGCAGCCTCCCCCACTGACCCAGTCCTGTGTTGCACCGGAAGACTTTTATCTTGGAAATTCAGTATAAAAATGTTTGGAGGAGGAAAGGAAGGGAAAAATAATAATTTTAAACAACTGCCACAATTTTTTTCCATAGTCTCTCTTAAAAAAAAAAAAAGGAGAAAAAGGGAATCAGGTCTTTCCCCAGGCCCACATGCTGTTCACCACTTTGTTTGAGAAATGCATAGTTGAGAGGCAAGAACGTTAGCTACATTGGGAGCCCTCTGAGCCCTCGGGCTGGGACCGTCCCCATGCTGCCTCTGCCCAGCGGGAGGGCGGCCGGGGGCCGTGGCCAGGTGTCCTGTCCCCGAGGTGTGTGCAGTGCAGCTCTTGCTCAGTCCTGCCTGTGAGGAGCCTTGAGCAGGACCCTCGTGGTGATCCTCAGCCAGCATCATCGGAGCGAACCCGCTGGAGGGGACACGGATGTCACTGGAAAACAAGGAAAGGATGCTCCCAAGCCTGTCTTCCCCACCCCGGCTCCGGCCACACCGGCTACTATGGTTGGGGATGGACATCAGACAATGGTTCTCCTTTAGAAAGGCTCAGATCATCTTCATATTGAACTTCCTGGCTCCTCCTTGGCCTGTGGTGGTGGTGGGGCCATCCACCTTACGGAAGGAGTACTCCACGGAGAAGTTGTTCTTGTGCTGCCCCCGGCCTCGGCTCCACACAAAGAGGAGCAGGAAGCAGAAGAGCACCACCCCGAGGAAGGTGATGCAACCCATGGCCGTGGAGACCAAGATGGTCTTGAGGTCCAGTGTAAACTTTAAGAAGACTTGTGTGTCATTGTGGGAGGTGTCGTTGAACTCGCTGAGGTACAAAGTCCGGTTTGCATATGGGGAGCCATCGGCCGGATGCCCCTTGACCGTCAGGGTGGCAAAGTAGGTATCGTTGCCTCCGGCATTGCTGGCGATGCAGATATAGGTGCCGCTGTCTTGGACCTGGGCAAATCGGATCTCCAGCGTGCCCCCCGGCAGCACGGTCGCCCGCCCCGTGCTTCTGGTGGTGATCATGCGGTGCTGGGGGGACACCCACACGATGGAGGGGTCTGGCTCCCCGTCCGCCCGGCATAGGAAGGAGACAGACTGTCCTTCCCGGGCCGTGATGTGCTGCAGCTTCCGATCCCTTATTTTGGGCTTCTGGCAGGTGAAATACTCAAAGAGTATGGAGTCCGGGAAGTCGCGCAGGGCATTGCCCTGTATCTCGGGTGGTGAGGAGCACATGGGCTGCTGCCCGTCAAAGTTGAGCGTCTTCCGTCGCTGCAGGATCCAGAGGAGGCGGCAGTCACAGGCGAGCGGGTTCTTGTCCACACGCAGCGTCTCCAGGGTGTTGACAGAGTGGAAGGTGCTCTCCTCCAGCGTGGAGAGGAAATTGCTGGAGAGGTTGAGGAGACGGATTTGTCTCAGGCCAGAGAAAGCCTGTGGCTCCACAGACACCAGGAGAGCACCCACAATGTGGAGCTCCTGGAGCCGAATTAGGTCTTTAAAGGAGCCCTTCAGCACAGTGCTAATGGGATTGTAGGACAAGTTCAGGTACCTGAGGTACACCAGGTTCCTCAAGGCAGCTGTGGGCACAGCTGTGATGTTGGTGTAGGTGATGGAGAGAGAGGTGAGGTTCAGACCCTGGAAGCTGGTTGGGGAGATGTCTTCCAGCAGTGGCCAGTTGTCGATCTCCAGCTGCAGGAGGTTGTAGAGCTTCTTGAAGTTCTGGTCCTCCAGCGCAGAGATGCTGAGGTGTCGGAGCCGGAGCACCTCTAGGTTCTGGAGGTAGGATAGTGACTCCGCAGAGATGGAGGTCAGGTTGCATCTCTCGATGGTCAGCTGCTCCAGGCCGAGCAGCCCGGAGAAGGCTCTCTGGGAGATGTACACCAAGTCGTTATCACCTACCTCCAGGCTCTTCAGGTTTCGCAGGTCCTGGAACATGTAGTCCAGCAGGATGACAATTTTATTCTCACTAATGTCCAGGAGGGTGAGGTTGGTCAGCTTGGTGAAGACTCCTGTGGGGATCAGCTTGAGCTGATTCCCTCGTAGCCGCAAGGTCTGCAGGTTGAACAGGTTGCTGAAGGCGCCTGGCTCCACATTGGTAATGATGTTCTCGCTGAAATCAAGCTCCTCCAGCAAGGGGTACGGGGAGAGGTCACCGGGGTTGAGGCAGCGGATGCGGTTCTTGTTGAGCTCCAGGATCTTGGTTTCAGTGGGGATGCCCTCGGGGATGGCGGTGAGCCGTTTGCGATGGCACACGACCGACTTGATCTGAGGGGCACACTCACAGCGAGCCGGGCAGGCTGGGGCAGTTCTCGGGAAGATCAGGTGGAGGACCAGGACTGGGAGCCAATATGTCATTGTGTAGAGCATGGTCTTATGGGCACACTACCATGCTCGCATGCACCTGGAAGGACAAGAGATGTGGTATGAGCAATCAGGATAAATAAGCCTCACTATCAGCGCATGCCATTTGGAAAAAAAAAAAAAAAAAAAAAAAAGGGAAACTGAAGAAGGAAGGGCAGAGTTTTGCAAGTGCATACAAGGCTGGAGGTCTGTATCTCACACTAGTTCCGTCGCCATGGACGGCACCCATTGCTCCGGGAAAGTGCTGCTCTCCTGGAGTAAACCAGGCTAGCACTCAGCTATGCAGCGCTGCCGGATGAGGTGTCCCCAGAGCCTGCGGATGGAGGCGGCTGCATCCGTGACGTTTCTGGTGGGTGGAAGGCAGCTCTTGCACATGCGCCTATGATGTGAGCAAAGGAGACCATGCACATGTTCATGAGAGCATCCTGGGATAAGAGGGGACTCAAAACGCCTGGTTGTGGTGAAAAAGCCAAAAATGGTGTTAGCATTGTCCTGGCCACCCTGGACCAAGCCAGAGACCTGAGGGCATCTTAGGAGCAAAGAGAAGCAGCCTGAGACTCTGCAAACTTGTGATTCAGCACAGCCAGCCTCCTTTGCACCCCGTGGTGGCCACAGAGGTATCTGGGCTGGTGGCACAGATCCTTCTCTGCCGTGGTCCCTTCCTCCAGGTGCAGACCGTCCTGCTGACATGATGTCCTGTGGGACGAGAGATGCTCCCAGCCACACGTACAGGGTGGCCCTCTGGCCTCAGCATCTTGGAGCCACCCTTGGCAGAGCGGAGATTAAAAAACTTCAATCTTTGTAGCTTATGGATTAACACCGACCTTTGGAACTGTAATACACCAGCCTCGTGGCTCAATGACCGCTGTCCTCCTTTCGGGGGGATTAGCACTTTCCCACCAGTTTCCCTTTTCTCTGCTTTCCTCCTCACTGCTCTCTTTTCCCTCCTTCCCCCAAGCCTTGCTGGGAGCTGTGGCATGAAATCCTGTAAAGCCTAACTCAGTGCATAGATGGTGGCTGGGCAGGTCCTAGTGTGGACCATCTGCCTGTCACCATGTGTCCTGGTGGTGTCTCCTGCCCATCTCCTGCCATCAGGGATCTGCCACACGTAGCCAGAACTGGCACGTTTGGCACCAATCCACAGCCAACATCTCCCTTATTTTGCAAGAAGGGAAACCAAGGCAGAAGGAGGAGATGGCTGCTTAAGTTGGTCTTAGCTATGTATTTCAGCTATGGAATGAGGTTGGCAGACCTCAGCCCAGCTCTGAGTTGTGGAAGAACCATACAGAAACTACCCTAAAGCACCTGAATAAATGGGAGCCCTCCATCCCTTTTCCAAGACTGACCCACTCGGAAAGGTATTTAGGGAGCCTTGCTAAGGACTCCAGCAGCAACATGGCTCCTCATTGCCCTTCTTGCAGTGTTCTCACCCCAGGATGGTGCTGGGCATGAATCAGATGATGGGAATGAGAAGTAAAACTGCCAAGCCAGGAGTGGGATTTGCCAAGCAGGCGGAGAACGTCCCAGGGACTGGACATGGCAGGAGCGACGCAAGGAGCAGAGGTTGGGACAGCCCTGAAATGACCCCGTAGCAAGACGGGGACATCCCTGCAGCTGCGTACGGGGGATGGACAAGGTGGAAAGGGCTCATCTGGAGGCTGGGGACGGCCCTCGCCCCCTTCACTGATGCGGCTGGGACGTGATGCCTCCACTCCCACCGCCGGCCGCCTTGGACCCCAGCCTGGGGCACTGCGGGGCTCCACTCAGCACGAGCTGCCGGTGGTTTAATCTCATCCCGCTGCCTCGAACGGTGCCGAGAGGCTCTTGGGCTGAGCACGAGCGATGCTGGAGCCTGAGCTCGGCGGGATGCGGCCAGCTGCCTCCGGCTTCCAGCCCCGCTAAAAGCTGGTACCTCAGCGATGGGAGTTGATATTTTTAGAATGAAAGTCAGGTTGGGAAAAAAAAAAAAAAACCCGGCTTGTTGCCTTTCCTCCTGGTGTAGCTTTTTTTTAAGGCAATTTAAAGCAGTTTTATAGACAGTTTCATCAAAAGCAACACAAAGCTAGCTGCTGACACCTTCCATTTACTAATGCTTTCACTCTGCCCACCTTCCCTATTAGTCATATTTTGATAACCCATCCAGTGCCAGTGCTGGTCTTTCCTATCAAAAGCTGTAGCAAATCTGGCATGGGAGTAAAGTGAGGCCAGACTCATGTTCAGGAATTTTTGGGCCAAGTAGGGGTATGAAGAGAGCCCTGCTGTGTTCGCCTGTGCATCCCCTGCCCCTTTTCTCACCTTGGGCTTGTACAGCTCCCGAAATGCAGACGTGCCCGGGGTGGTGCAGCAGGGCAGGACCCGGTGCCTCTCCCAGGCCTCCTGCTCGCTGCCTTCTGGCGCTCTCTGCACTCCAGAGCAGGTAACTCCCCACACACTTGATGAAGGGTCCGTCATCCCCTCTGGGAGCCACTCTGCTGCCCTGGACAGAGCATCTCTAAAACACGTCCCGTGGAGAGACGGAGACCCGCAAAACCCTCCCATGAGCCCTGCGCCACCATCCTGGGAGGGTGCTGGGCACCCTTGGGTGGTCATGACCATGGCCAGAGAGGCAGCAGGGAGCTGCCAAACTGCCTAGGAGCTTCCTGATAGCTCTGAGGTGGCCCCCAGGGCACGCGGCAGTGCTGCTCCGAGGGTGACATCAGGCAGTGGGAGCAGCACAGGAGCATCGGTCACAGCCCAGGGCCCTGGACAGCCCCAGGTGAGTGAAGGAGCAGCCGGCACAAGAGAGCATGTGTCGGTGCCAGCTCAATCTGGGCCCGTTCCTGCACTCCTCAGCCCAGGAGAAACATCTCCAATAGGTTCATGGACCACAGTGTCCATTAAGGATAAGAAAGATGCCCCGTTACCTTCCTTCTCCAACTAGACTTGGGTCCAGGAGGTCCTGCTGTGACTGGATGGTTCTGCATTCGCACTCTTTCCACAGCTGGAGAACCTGAGTGTACGATGCACATCTTCACACCCCTGCTCACCTCTGAGCCAGCACCCAGCACCCACCTTGCACCCCGCTCCCTGGTGCCCAGACACCACCAGCACCTGCATCAGGACATTAGACTCTCTTGACCCAATGGGGCTGCTTGATATCAGGGATATCCTTGCAGAGCAGGGACATTTCCAGCCCTCTGTGCTTGCATTGCAGCGAAGGATGCAATCCCAGAGGCCAATTTCCAGCCCTGATCCTATTATCCAAGCTGAGCAATTCCCTGGCAATAAATGCACTGCTCAGTGCAATGCAGGAGGCCCAGGAGATTATCTTTTAAAGGCTTTTTTCTGTGCCTTAATTTCACCACATCTCCCTTTCTCTTTAAGCAAATCAAGCAGAAGGGGGAACGCATTATGATTTTTTACACAGCTGCAGGCAGCAAGGAAAGGATTTAGAGCCAGGCTGGATGCTGAAGCAGGTTTCCCTGCGAGGCGACTGGCCGTGGTCAGAGAACCCGTCACTGCTGCCACAACGCTCCACTGGCAGGTGACGTTTGGCAGCAGCAGCTTCCTGGGTCTTTCTGGCACCGCAGCAGGACATGCAGCTGGAAACGATGCAAACAGCCTCATGCAGCTCTTCCTAGCTCCCCTCCACCCGTGCAAACCCTGTGGCTCACGGGAAGCTTCACTGCGGGTCTGACAGCACACGCAGTCTGTGGGTCCCATGCGACGCACGGGTCGTGCGTGACTCGTGTCTGCCGTTGCTTTTCCAAGACGCTGCCTCATGGGAGCCTGTTCTCAACCATGTCAAGAGCCATTAGGAGTTTGGGAGAGCTTTGCAGCTCTGTGTTTCCAACTTAAATTTCTCCACTGGGCTTAAAAGGCTCCTTCTCCTTTCCGAACAGTCACCGGTGCACTTACAAATAAGCTGTCGCGTTCATAATGAATGAGCCCTCTGTAACCACACTCCACTTTTGGTTACTACTTTGGCCACCTGATCCTCTAAACAAAGGTACGAACGTGCTCGGGTTATTTTACCCGGCCGAAGGCAGCGATGCGAGCGAGAGCCGAGGCTCCTGCGCTGTCCTTCCTGCCCCAGGCACCGGAGCAGAAGACCCTGCCAGGCCCTGCAGCCCTGTCCCACGGGCACCCAGGAGAGCAGGACGCCGTCCTGAGGGTCTCATCGAAGCCCACGCTGGGCGAATACCAGGTGCACTGCCTGGGCACCCATCTTGCTCTGTCCCTGTTCATCCATAAGGACATCCAGAAGCAGCATGACAACATCTCACCCCCAGGGCTATTTTCAGCCGCACAGACGCCAGTTGCCTTAACTGGGGGCTCCGAGATCCCATCCAGCAGATCCAAGTGGAGGAGAGCAGCATGATTTATTAATAGCTCGTTATTCTGATATTACGGCATTCTCCAGGGCTTGCCTGGTCCCTGGGGAGCAACGCCAATTAAGACGCTACTCAAAGGCCTAGATAGAGGCTCTTCTCCGCATTTAATTTATTTTTAAAAATAACACACCCGCTGCACACAGGGATGAGGAATCAAGCCAGGAAAACTCCAAGGCTCAGGGTTTATAGCACAGTGCAGACACGACCCCACCACACACAGGAGGCCATAGATTTGATAAACAGCAAAAAGCAGGGATCTGCATTTGGCCATTTAACTTCTGTGCCCCAAGGACCTGAGGGTCCACCTTGGAGAGCAATCCTCATCCCTTCCATGACATATTGTCATCGACTCTGCTTCGTCTCAGTCACCGACAGCACAATATTTCCTGAGACATGCAGGTCAGCATGCAGGAGAAACTGCTGGTCTCATATTTCTTGGCTTGCAAATGATCCGTTAGCTGAATATCTGTCCAGGTCTGCAGATGGGTTTTTGCTCCTTTGCATCATCACTTTAATTAAAAAAGGGTTCACAAGGTTCCCTCCCCTTTTAAATGAACGCTACTTTGGTGACAAATACTCAGCGCTTCCAACTCCTTCAAGAGTTGGTCCTCTTCAATGACTTCTTTTCTTAAGAAAGGCCAGAAAACAGGCAGAATATGACATTTCTAGGCTCTTCTTTCTTAGCATCATGCAAGTGCAAGCACTTCAGTCAAAGCAATGTCATGTTTTAGTCTTCCCTTTACTTGCAGAATTCAAAACAGCTCAGACTTTCTTTTTTTTTTAAAAAAAATATATTTTGTTTAAAACACAGCACCTGCTATTCCTCCTTCTCAGGAAGCTGCTTGGGGAAGTTGGGAGCACCAAGGAGGAGGTGAGGTGCTCTAAACCAAGGCTGTCGATACAGCAAGCTGCTAAAGCTTTCCCAAGGCTATGGTGTTTAGCAGCGCCCATCGTGGGCCATAGTCCAGTAAGGTCCTTGTGGAATGGAAGAACCCCAGAGGAGCACGGAGAAATCCCCCCGTAGGAAGGAAGCAAATGAGGGGGGAGAAACAATGCCTAGACCCCAGGTGCTCTGGAAAGGCTCATTCTCAAAATGCTGAGGCTGCAGAGGAGAATAACAGATTGATTAATATATTATCAGCCTGCTTGCTTGCCAATAAGACAGCAAAATAAACGCTGCGTCGCTACATCATCGGCAGCTGGTGGTCTATGCATAAGCATGGCAGCCTCTTCAACGCGTGTCCTGGGTTGTGATGAACACCCTGGTACGAGGCTGTTGCCCCAGATGAAACTTCCCAATCATCTCGAGTGCTGTGGCTTTGGCTGGATTTCCCAGTCAGATGGAGAGGCCGTGTAAAATGAGTCATTCACTGCCCAAGTGACGAGGGGAAGGATATGTGCCCTGGCTGTGACCTGTTGAGAGCTTGCTGGGAATGTTAATGGGAGAGTGCCGGACTCATCTGTCAGCAAGAGCTCTACGTATTCCCAGTCCCAGAGTATCAACTAGATGAGATCTTGATTAACAAGAACGTGGATCTGGTTGCATTAAATAGGCTTGATGGCTCATGTGGGACTCAAACCATGCATTGCTGCTGGCACAAGCTTTGGGCAGAGGATGGCTGTGCCAAATACCTACATCTTTTCCCAGATCTCCAAGCAAGCCCTTAGTGAAACCTTCAAGGGACTTCACAGTTTGGTACAGGAAAGCCAGCCAAGATCATCAGCCCCGGGCTAAAGCACCAGGCCAGAATTTGGCTCCTTTCTGCTTCTCCTCTGGACCCACAAGGACAGATGCTACCAAAAGAGCATCTTAGATCTCAGGTCATCCATCAATAGGGGCCTGAACGCTCAAGGGCTGATGGCTACTGCTTCTTGTAGATAGCAGAAAGCCCAGGCTGGTGTCTTGCTCTTCCTATAGCTCAGCTGCAACGTGCTCGGAGCTGGGATGTGCTGTTGGATGGCTACTTTCTCCACACACAGAAGCACACCGAGGCTTGCTTGGAAACTCTCCTTCCTGGCCTTCATTGCCTCATTTGCCGCAGAATAATCCCTCTGTTTGTCCCCAGGCAGGAGGGGACCAGAGAGGCCCTTCATGTTCCCATTTCCATCTGCTGTGGTAAAGGCTTCGGTAGAGGCACAATCTGCACGTAAATACGGCCTCTTTGGGGACCTGCTGTGGGCTGGCACACGCTCTGGCTGCACCTCGCCAAAAAGCTCCACTTCAAAGGTTTCCATCCCAAAGTCAACATGGTTCTCCAGCCAGTTCATCTGGCCCCATTTCCCCAAGGACAGCAATTTGCTGGGATGCCTTGGGGGGAATCGCATGGGTTGTTCTGGTGCCGCTGCACCCGTTTGCTCTGCACATGGGCTGAGGTGGCATTTGGCCATGGGAAGAGGGGGAGATTAGGTTGTTTGTGGGAATATTTGCACCTAGGGACTGGTTGAGTTTTTAAAAGCTCACCAGGCTCTCATTGTGGTGGGGTAACATTGTCTCTCCTCGTCTCTCCTGAGTATGTTGGCCAACAAGCCCTTAATTCCCCTTCCTAACTTTGCTTTACTCCCATCTCTATAGAAGTCTTAGCTGCTGTGGAGTGACAAGGGGTTATTCATAATTTAGCTGGTGTTTATGCCCTTTCAGACCTTGCAAGGATGGGACCTAGGAGCTTCCAAAGCCCACTGCAAGCAGGTCCCTCCCTAGCATCCTGGTGGCATTGCTAGCTGAGGAAGGCACGAGGTGATGTGCTCCCAAACATTTACAGGATCCTGTGGGACCTCCTTCTGTGCTCAGATTTCTGTCTTGACACCCACACAGGGACCAGACCTGATTTTTTTCTGCGAGGGGGCAGACTATGCCTTTAGCATCCTGGCTCTGCCCTTGGTCATGGCGGTGCTGCACATCATAGACATAGAGAGTCCATGGACTCCAGGTCCACCTGCAGCCAGCCCAGAGGCTCTTCAGAAGAGGCTCAGGTAAAATGCTGCAAGCTGAAACATGCTGAGAATTTCCACCCCAGGGGACATGGTTCTGTCCTGCGTTTGAAGTCTTCAATGCAGGTTCCCTTTAAAGGGGTGAATTGCAAAGGCTAAAGCCTGCAAGCTGCAACAGAGCAGATGTTATGGCAGGAGGCTTTATCACACCAAGATATTAATGCAAACGTGACCAATTCCAGGTCATTCACTTCTGCAAAGTGAATGAGTTTAGCAAATCCGGGCAGGGAAGCACGTGGGAGATTCCAGGGATTAGAGCAGGACAGAAGCAGCCCTGCCCAGATGGGCAGCAGGGACGGATGCCTTCCCAGGCACCTGCACTCCAAGGGGAAGGGAGCCTGTAGGGAGCCCCTCAGCATCCCCCAGATCTCCATTAATAAGGCAGCAGAGTCAAGCCAGAAGGATCCAAGGCACAAGAGCCTCCAGTACACTTATCTCCTGCCCCCCAACTCCCATCTTCATTCAAGAGCATCAGAGGAGCAGCTGACCTGCTAGAGGAAGACTTGTACCCAACAAGCATGTGCCACTGGAGTAGATGAAGAGCTCAGCTCTGAATGGGGAGCTGAAGGTGACGTGGACCTTCCCCAACTCCAGAAATGCCCCTGGGAAGCCCAGAGGCAATAGATGCACTTCATGTTGCACCTCTGTCTGCTCCATCCCTGGTCCAGCACCACTTCTTCCCTGCTTGGGCTGAGTGCTGAGCACCGGCATGAGACCCTAGCTCTGCACCCAAGGGGAAGATGTGTGTGGGTAAGGATTAAGAAGAACAATTCTGCTGCTGCTCTTGTAATCGCCCTACACCCCATCCCTGTATTCTCTCTTTTCCGATTAGATTCCCAAATCCATCTCCTTCTTCCTTCCTCACCACTGCATATAGCTAATAGTATCCTCAAAACAGGCTCTTGCTGGGACACTAAAGCTTGCAACAGCCTCAGGCACCATGCTGCATGGCACACTGCTGCCTGTCTGCAACCCACTGCAGCGTTCCAAGGAAGCCCTGGATCTGCTCCGAGGTCTCCTTCTGCCTTCAAGCCTCTACTCCATACCCCTCACCGCCTTTCCTGCCCTATAGAGAAGTTTCATCTCCGCAAAGGCCCAGCAAATACCTCCCCAGTGGCTGTGATATTGCTTTCAGGGCCAGAAACCAAAGCAGTCCTGATCTCGACCCCATCGGAGAGGGTCCCGGCCCTGCTTTGCAGCATGTGAGCGGCCCCATCTTGCTGCATGCACGTGGCACAAGAGTCTTGGTGGGTACAGACCGCCCTGGATAGACTCCAGGCAGAGCCTTCCTAGAGCCAGGAATACCCTCCTGGCTCCGAAAGGAGCTCTGCTTCTCTCCTCCATTTTACCCTATGTCCCAGGGGTTTTACCCTATGTCCTAGCCCCTATGTAATGCCAGTAACACTGATACTTCACACCAGTGTCTGCTTCCCCCTAAACACAGACCAGTGTAGGACAAATTCACAGCAAATTTATTTTAATATGATACTGTATCACAGCACTGGAGAAAAAAAAAAAAAAAAAAAAAGCTAATTTTCCATGCACTTGCTACATGGCTTCTTGTGCTGTCTACCATTTCCTGGTCATGTTCTCTTCTTAATTAAAAGCCCTAGGAAGCCGTGTGCCATCTACTAACACTGATGACAGACCGAGATAGGAGATGTCACGCGTAGCTACGGACTGTAATCTATCTGCTGCCTGCGTGCGAGCGCTGAGCGTTAAACGGAGCCTCCCAACCCTCCTGCAGCCTCTAGCTTTGGGCAAGGTGGTTGCAAATGTTCCTCTTTCCCATCACTGTCTCTCCTGTGCCCGTGACCTGACATCCTTCCCCGCTTGGTGAAAAGCTCTGGGTAGGACCAGGTCTCTGCACCTGAGCAGAGCAGCAGAAATGACACCACTTATGCTGGGGAGTGGAGGAGATAAAATCAGAGCGGAGACACAAGGCAAAAAGACAGAAAGCTCAGAGGGTCGAAGGAGGCCAGTGATTTTCCCTGTGTGTTGCTCCGAGACGAGAATGATCAGGCAATTAGTAAACGGAGCATGAGAATAACCCAGCCGAAGCAGAGAGTGGGAGAGCACTGGGGGTAGAAAGGAAGAAAATCAATCACCAAATCTAATGGAGAATTATCTAACAGAGAATTATTCCTAATCCTATCAGAATCTGGCTGGGAAACAAATTCTCCTGTCTCTGCGCCTCCAGAAATTGTTTTTTTTTCTAGGTCATTTCATTTGCAGGCTGCGCCTGCCTGCACAAAGAGAAGAGAGCTTGGGCAGGTGCGATGCTGAAGGGAAAGGGAGAAGAGCAAAGGGGGAAAACCAAAGTTGAGAGGCAGCATGCAGACTGGAAGAGCCTTTTGGACAGCCCTGGAGCTCCTGGATTCTCCTCTGGACTCGCCCAGTGGAGGCACCACATTGGTTCCTGCAGAAGACGGACAGAACGAACATCACTGCCTACCTTAGCAAGGAAGTTTCTGCTAACACATCTGCTCACAGAACATGCAGATCTTGGTGATTCTTGGAGGAAAACCATTACACAGGTGTCCAGCATCCAAGAACAAGGTGACAGCTGTGGCAGTGGGGTCAGATAGCTTCACACCTCCTGCAGTTACTCCGTACCCACAATTCCCATCTTCCTTGACACAATTTCCTTCTCCTTTCTCACTTCTCTCTGCCATCTCATCTGGCTGGGAGATTCATTTGGGCAAAAGCTTCTCTAAGATTTAAAAGAGGTGCCCATCCCACCTGGCTACTTTTCCCTCTCCTGTTTTCCTTCACCTTCCCGGGCCAGGGAACCCTTCAAGCAAACTCCAAAGCATTTCTGCTTGGTGCCTGGCAGAGAACTGTTCTGGATGCTCTCGCTTAACACACGAGACTTGCCTGTCCCAAACTAAGGGGATCACAGCCCACTTGAAACTGCTCAGACAGAGGCATATTTTATTGACAACTTAGAGAAACAGGGAGAGAAAGCATGAAATCAGAGATGGCTGTAGAGGAGACACATTCCTCCTGGGTCACTGCAAAAAATGCCCCTAAGCATGACTTAAAGGGACCGCTTAAAAACATGAAAACCTTATATAGCAGTGAGTTATTTTGGTGAGTGACAGCTGCAGCATCTTATGACTTTCCCCCTGCTAAACAGCCCCAGGTCTAGGGGCCAGCCAAGACGATGCTAGAGCAATAAGACTGCACAAGCCTTCAACAGAGCCAAGTTTTACACTTTCTACCTAGCAAAACCCATGACCAATGTTCTCAACAACCATGACCACACAGGAGACTCCTCTTCCCTTTCACATGGAAACTCCCAGTCTTCACGACTGCTGAAAAAACCCAGAAAAAAGGATTCCCTAATGAGCTAGGACACCAAGGAAAAAACTCAAAAGAAGTCACTGCTTATTTTTAGAGACAACCTCGTGATTCTTGAGCATGTGGACAAGTCAATACTGCGCAGGCAGCCACAGACTGGCTGCAATCTGTTTTTCTTCTTGATAGACGTTATGTCTGAATCTCTATCTCCACAAGATGCTCCCATGACAGAAGACATTTAGATACGACCACAACTTAAAACATTCCTTAAAGGTCAATGCATGTGCTAGAGAATGAAGCGCAGAACCTATCGATAGGCAAGTGGGACTTTGGGGAGGCAGTTAATATTCCATGAGCATCTTTATTTCTTTACCAAAATGAATAGCAACTCTAAAATGACTTCTGGGAGCAGAAAAGGTGGGGTGCTATACTCGAATTCCAACCCAAGGAGCTAGACTAAGTCCCCTTTTACTCCATCTGCAACTGAATCTGAACTGTTATTGTGAAATCTTTGCTGACAGCAAAGTTGACCTGAATCTGAACAACTTCAACAACTGTTGGTCCATGCTGTAACTATGGTATTGCTGACTTTGACCCTCTCTGCTTTCAGCTGGGCCCAAATGTCTTGCTGCAAGTTATTCTCCTAGCATGTATAAGAAAATATTCCAACTGAGTTTGACTTTAGGTAGTAGAAGTTTTAATTGCACAAGCAGTACGCAAAATCTTCTTTTTGCACAGAAGATTAAAAGGTGCAGCTGGGTCCCACAGCCAAAGCCAACAAAAATAATGCTCGTGGTGGCCTTGGTGGCGGAGGAAGCAAAGGCTCCCATTGAGATGGCCTCCCAGATGCACAACCAGAGCTAGTTTCTAGGGAGTCCCAGTGAGTTTCTGCAGCACAAGGAGAACTTTTAATTCCTGAAGGCACGTTACCATCTCAGGCTGGGTCCTGGTATTGTACGATGAGACTCTTCTTGGATAGTTTGCCAAAGACTTACAGTGGCCATATCTGCCATGGCACTGTGGTATCCTCGTCCATGAGCACCCAGTTGGAAGAGGAAACCAAATGCTGTGAGGATCAGGGAGTATATTCAGAGGGTGGCCAGAGTCCAGGACACTCAGTGTATAAAACTTTTGCCTTCCTTCTCTTCCATCATTTTGCAAATAAACAGCCTCAGCAGCTCTGGGAGTCCCCCAGCGATTCCTCCTGCTGTCCCATCTGCATGGAATTAGGGCCTCAACGTTCGGCCATGCTCATATTTCTCCCCTCCTTACACTGCTGCAGCCTTGGTGCCCTTATATAGCGTGATCCGGCTGAGGACCAGGAGCAGAGACAGGGAATCTGAACCCCCGGGAAAGATCCTCAACATCCCCGTGGCATCTGTCGTGTTTTCTTTTACAGTCCCCCTCCGCAACGTTGCTGAGAGATTTGCAAAACACAACTCCATAACAGCCGTGGCAAGTGCAGACACGGCGGCCAGGCATGCACGTATCCTGGCTACGAGCATCGCGTCTTGGAAAATAGGGATACGCGCCTGGCACCAGCTCCTGCCCCCACAGAGACGCAAATAAAGATCAGTAGATCAAAGAGGGGAAATGTTCCTTCCTCTGTAACTGCTTCCCTTCTCTGTCTTCTTATAGAATCATAGGATCGTTATGGTTGGAAAAAATCTTCAAGATCATCAACCCATCACCACCATGCCTCCCTCTTGAAAGGGAGGTCTCTCTACTCGCTTATCTCCCTCTTATCATCTCCAGACAGCTCTGACTGGCTTTGACAGACTTCTCCAAACCACTTAACTCTCCTCTTGCTCTCCCTCTGTAATTTGGGCCCACACATGAGTATCTCGGCTCCGTTCAGTCTCCTAAGCAAGACTCCTGCCAGTCTCCCAAGGCCACTTCTGCACACAGGAAATTGCTCTCACAACAGTAGACTGCAGATGGTCCATGATGGGGCACCTACCAAAGCTGGGCACTTATCAAACATGTGCCATGCTTGCCCAAGGTCATGCGGAACGGGGTGGACGGACCCAGTGGAAGCAGGAGAACAGGCTGACCACAGACGATGCTGGGACACCTGCCATGTTCAGAGCATCTTATTCCATGGGAACATCACCTGCAGAGGTATCCAGCTCCAAGCAGCAGGGTGGATGTGCCACATTGTCACACGCTTCCCTGGGGAGGGGTCCCTGTCCCTTCACTCCTCTCACTCGGGCAGCGCGCTGCAGGCAGCTCCATAATAAATGAAAGAGAGGAGCGGGATGATTAATAATCATAACAGAAAAGCATACGCTGTAATTATCCACCTTTCAGAAAAGCTGATTAATGACACTGCTTGGGGGCGTGCAGAGCACTCGGTCTGGCACAGAAATCCACGCTCGTCTTCCTGGACCGAACCGCCCTGGGTTCGTGGCAGGAAGGGAAATGGGAGCCCAGCCTGGGTCTGGCCAGAGCGTCCAGGCAACTTCTTCCCTGAAATTTCAGATTTTGCCCGAGTAGAAGCTGCTTCCTCCCAGGCTTTGCCCCAGCAAAGAGCCTCCTTTGGTCACCTGGTCTAGTGCTTCACCCCTCATTAGGTCAGCTCATCCCCGTTAGTTCGATAAACTCAGCATCCCAAGGTGATGGACGCCTCTGCTCTAGCTGCCTGCACTGGATCCCTGCTGGTGAAGTCTGCTGCTAATTCCTTAGCGGAAGCACCGGAATACTCTGAAGTGCTGTGCAAACAGAGGCTGGCCTCTGGCCTCCCCAGAGGCTCAAACGGGACACGTTTGACCCTAAGGAAGGATGCTGCTCCCACAGGGAGCTGTTGCCCATGGGCAGGAGGGTGTTGGGGTGCTCAGTGCATCCTGGGGAGCAGCCAGCCCCACTGCTTGGGCCTTGGCTGCCCAGGATGGAGGGTGTGAGGAAAAGGAGGGGATGGAGGTGAGAGGCAGGCGCTGGGAGAGGCTCGGGGAAGGGCAGCTCACGCTGCTGACAGGCAGGCGCTGCCGACGGGCTGCGGCCAGGAGGCAGACGCATCACTCCGGAGAGGTTAATCTGACCCGACGGCTGGATCCGTGGGTACGATGAACAGCCTGACAGGCCAGACTGACGGACAGATGTCCGTATGGAGGACAGCATGCGGGACGGAGCCGCGCATGGGGAACGGCCCTGCCACAGCGGGAGCGCTCCGCTTTCCGCAGGCGAACAGACTCCGGGAGCAATCCCCATGGCAAGAAGGATGGATGCTGGAGACCTCCCACCTCCGTTCTCCTGGAAAATCCTGCTCAGAGCAGCAATCCCAGGCAAGGGGCAAGCAGAGCATCAGCCTCCCGAGCCGCCTGCCTTTCGGCTCTGCTCAGCATCAATCCAGGCCTGAATGGATTTTTTAAGACCTGGCTACAGCTGTTGCATCTAAAATTTTATTGCCATCCCAATTATAATCACAGGAGCAGCCGGCAAAGAAAGCAAAAAAATGCCATTATGGGGTGAAATAGTGCTTGACATCACATTATATCCCCTCGTCTTTCCAGGCAGGAGCAAGACTGAATTCCCTCTGCTTTAATGAGTTGCCAAGAGGCGACAGGGACTGGAAATGCCCTTGCAGTGTTGAGTGCTCTGGAGAATCCAGCATATCCAGGCAACAAAATCACTGCACGGCACCTGCCAGCACCCCCAAGCCTGCCCCCATGTCTGGGGGAATGGGGAAGAAAGCAGCACACGATGCAGAGCAGCAAGATCAGGGGCTGAATCCAGCTCCGCAGCCCATTCCCGTGGCGCAGGAGCAGTTCAGGAGCAAGACATGCTGGCACAGAGCACCGGGGCTTGGGGGCATCAGCTGTGGCTGCAGGATCAGGACAACATCTCCCTTCCCATCTGCAGTCCCCAGAAGGCTCCCAGAAAGCAGAAACCTCCCTGGAGAGGAGGCAGAGATGGATTCAGGAGAGGATGGAGACAGGGCTTTGCTTAGGGCTGCACACTGAGTGTGGTTGAAAGCTGGATCCTGGCTCTCCAAGCCCATTGCCCGTGTCCAGAGCAGCACCTGAGGCCAGGCAGGTTTGTCCGCCCCTTCTGTGGCCGGGCAGCAATTGCATCCCAAACCTTTCCGTGCATCATCAGCTGTTGCCGGATGCAGCACCCGGGTGCAAACGCTCAGCACAAGGCTGCGGGTTGTCACCTTGCTGGGTGCCAGGAGTGGGGCCACCGTCCCTCTGCCCTGAGAGACCGTATCATTTCCCTCCTGGCCTGGCACCTTGACAGCGTGGAAAGGGCACGGCCTCTCAACTCTGCCTTCACTCCTGCCCTTTCCCAGGTCTATGTGGGCTGAGCTGCCCAGCTCCCAAATCCCTGTCCGCCCCTGTGAAACCTCTCGGTGCAGCTCGGCTCCTGAGTCCCCTCGGGGCAATGCAAGCCAGGCTCCCTAAGCCCGTCTCTGCACCAACCTTGGCACTGAACATCTGCAACATCTGTAACACGTCACTCATGTTACTCCTCGCTCCATTTGGGGATGTGGCCACAGCAAGAAATTTGTGGTCGCTGCATGGAATAAACCCCCTGACCCCAGGCACTGTGGTGTGAACACTTAAAGTTGCCAGGAGGAAGAAGGGAGCTCCTGCCACGAAGCAGCAATGGCAACGAGCTTGGAATGAGCCAGGTTTCAAGCACCCCAGCAGCAAAAGCACCTGAGGCTCTGAGTTTCACCCCAGCCCCTTGGAGGGCCGAGCAGCCCCCCAGCACTCACCGTTCCGCAGCTCCGGCTCCACGTCGGCATCTGGCTCTGCGGGGGCATCCGAGGGTGGAGAGGTTTAAAGGGCAAAGCGCCCTGCACATCCAGCCACGGCTCCTCTGGATAAAACTGCACAAGGAGAACACAGCAAATTACTTTAGCAGACCGCAGGGTCCAGCATGAAAAAACACCCCGAGCCCAAGTTCATGACATACAGGCAACGTCCCAGAGGGAGGAAGCAGCCTTAGCCTCGCTCCTGCCGGACGTGTGATCCCGATGCCGCGAGGTGCCTAATTATATAGCGCTTTGCACCCGGCGGGATCCCCTTACACACGGCAGAGCGGCCAAGTTCAGTGCCAGCAGAGCCGGCACTGGGGTGGAGCGAGGGGCGGCATGGCCAGCAATTCCACCTGGGAATAGCGGCACCTCCCTGGTAGATCCTCCCGATGGCTTTTTGGGAGCCCTCTTGTTCAGCTGCTGTTTGGATCCGATCCAGACTTTGCAAGTAAAAGTGCTATTGGCTGAACCGCCCCCCGCCAACCCCTCATCCCACATCCAAGGGGACCCAGCGGGGATTTGCCGGGATGCAAGAGAAGCGTTTGCAGCCCCAATGACCAGCACAAAGGCTGCAGGATATGAATGTTCCAGTGAATGCTCTTGCTGCAGCTTTCCTAAAGCATTTTGAACTCTTTGGATCAGACTAAAGCTTAATTTGCCTGCAATAAAGACAGAGGGAATTTTAATTGCTCATTTTTTTTTGGCTGGGGAATCCAGCTCATGCTGGTGAATAAATGGTCCCAGACCTAGGGTTCTGTTTAGGCTATGCCTGCACAGGGATGTTACAGATCGGGAGCTGCTGCAGTGGAGGAAGATGCAGCCTTGCTCCGACGTGCAGGGCTGGAGGCACCATCGCTCCCCCCTGCATCTGCCCCCTCCCATCTGCCACAGGCTGCCCAAGGGCAGAAGCAACCAGGGAGGTTAATTCCCTGCTCAGAAAAGACTTGAGGAGCCTTAGCCAAAGCTGCTTTCCCCAGGGATTTGCAGCCGAACAGCAGAGAAATGGAGACCCGGCTCTGAAGCAGCAGTCAGACTTGGTAGCATGTGGTACCAACCCCCTCAGCGCTAACGGGAGATGTCCCTGCGCCTGGGCAGCAAGACCAGGAGCCCGGTGTGGTGGCATCTTCCTGCATGGGCAGTGCATGGGCAGTGTCCTGAAGCTGCCCTGGCCTCTCCTCATGGCCTTGGCTCCATCAGGACACCATGCAGAGAAGGACAAGAGGTCACCTTCCCTGGTGACCTCCTTCCAGGAGGTCCATCCTGTCCCTGAAGAAACGCCCGAGGCCACAGCGCTCCAGCTGAAGTAACATCGCTCTGGAAAGTCAATGCTACCCGCAGAGCAAAAACCAGAGAGTTTCCTCCAAATTCCAAAAAGCGATGGCCAGAGCCCAGCGGTGGGGACAGGAGCTCCCGAACAGGCAGGAGCCCGTGTCCTTCCCCAGCAGCAGCAGGGCCTCTCACCACCACATGGCAGCTCCGCTGCCCTCCTGAAGACCGTCTCCCGCACGTCTCACTTGAGCGCTTCCTCCCTAACAAAGAGCCGGAGGCGGCAGCTGCTCCGTGCCCCCTCCTCGGCGCTGCCGCAGGAGGCAACGTGCTCCGGGAGCCGTGACATCCACCTCGTGCCACCGCCCCGGGGGACACGCGCCCCTGCCAAAACCACGCGGCTGGGGTGGGGGGAAGAAGCACCAGGGCCGAGGTGACACTTCCCGGCCACTGGCTGAAGGATGGCCCCAAGGCAAGGTGGCCACACTGCCGTCCTAAACCATCCCCACAGAGCCCACCGGGACAAAGCTGGCTGCGGCGGCGAGTGCTGCGGGCGAAATACTGCTTGCAAGCTGCAGTATAATTATTGCAGTTATAAGATTATTTTGCAACATAATTACTACAATATAATTATTACAACGTGCAAGTTGCAATAGAATTCTTACAAGTCCAGTTCACGTCTGGCAACAGCAGACCTTCCTGTCGCCCGCCTGGATGGCCTTGACTGTTCTCCGGGGTGGTGAACAGCCGCCTTTTCCAGCTGTCCCTCTGCCGCAACATCACAATATTGCCACTAACACACTCCACAGTTTACTGCATCCTCCCCCAGGGTTACCTTTTTGCAGTCTGTGGCATGGACACACATGCAGAAAATTAAGCTTGTGCTGCACGAATGCGTCTGCAAGTGATTCACAACGCTAAGTACGAAAGAAGACCCAGTGCTTAAAATAAAGGCACGGGCTACCCAAAGCAACCCCCACATGGAGGCAAATGACCCAGAAACACCTCGGCTGCCCTCACTGTGTGCTCAGCGCCTGCGTGTAGGCGATAGGGTTTGCAATGCTCATAGCAACTACAATATGATGCAATACAGCAAGCATTTTGCCTACAGTATTAAGCCAGTGCGTGTCAATTGAGGGATTACAGCCTTTGCAGCATCGATGCATCAATACCTGCTCCAGTTACACCCTGCTGGTAGCTGCATACTGGGTGGAGCTTCGGTAATGCCAAAATAATGTGATAATTGGGAGGGATGTGTATTGTTTCGTATAGAGGCCATGTGTGTGGTGCATCTTCATGCGTTGCAGGGAAGCATCCACTGGAACCCTCAGGCATTTTCATGCCAAAGTTGAGCCCAAGCATGACAGAGCAGCTCTGCTGGCCCTTCGTGAAAGCGAGGGCTCAGCTACAAGGCAGAGATGATGCAAAATGCGCTATGGATCCCAGTACACTGGATGGGCCCATATATTTATCACAGTTGTGCTGAAACCGAGCTGTGGCAAACCCAGTGATTTTTCAAAAGCTGCTCAACTCCCTGCTCTTAGCAGCCCTTTCTGCTCCCTGCAAATCCTTCGCCTGCGGTCCTGTCTGCAATGAGGAGGCCCCGTGACAGCGTGGCATTTACGCTCGCTGTAAGGGTGAACACCTGGTGCTGGCACATTAAACCCCCGCAGTTGTTATTTGAACCTCTCATTCCCATTCATCTGAACGACTGGGGTCTCAACTGATGTTCTTGGCATTTATTTTTGGCAACTCTTACATCACTTAGCAACCTCAATTTCGGGCTACTTAAGTTTTTTTGTCTGTGGAGGCACGGTGATTTCAACTACCTGCGCAATAGGACCTGTGAACATGCTAATAAAGTGGATTAAAAATGTCTTTTTGTTCTCATATATCAAACTGAAATCTCTTACTGACACTCCTGGTTTTAGTAATGTCAGAGCACACTGCACTGTGTGGCCTTTATGCTCTCCAAACTTGCATTTTAATGCTTTTCTTAAGCAGCTTGCCCAAAACCATGCAGGTGGATGAACAGGGAATTGAATCTCCTCTCGCTGGCTAATGCATGGGATCAGCCTCTCTGTTCAGAAGGATGAACTGCAGATTCTGAGCCTGCGATCATCTCGAATTGGAAATTATGCAGCCTATCTCAAAGTCAAAAGACAAAAAGGACATACATGTCTTTTGAAATCATCAGATATTTTTGCCTTTTGGAAGACCATGCCCCACTCTACGGTGCTGCCTTATAATTTCCTTGTATCTCTGGGGTGCGGTCTTCTTGGGAAAGAACATAAAGCATTGGGCTGGAGCCCAACAGTGAGGAGGCTGCTGGTGGGGCTGCTTGGTCCTCCAAAGGGCTGGCATGAAACTCAGTGTCTCTTGGTGCTTTTGCTGCTGGGGTGCTTGAAACTCAGCCCATTCCGAGTTTGTTGCCATTGCTGCTTTGTGGCAGGAGCTCCCTGCCACAAACATACAGCATTGGGCTGGAGCCTGAAGCCCAGGAAGACAGCAAATCCACAGCTGATACCCCAAGGCAACAAGCCCACAGCTCTCTAGCACTCCTGCAGTCTCATTGCACCAAGCAGAAACTGCTGCTTGAAGCTGGAGGACAAATCCGAGTGCTTCCAGCAGCACAGTCCCACATGAAGACCCGCTAGCTTCCACTAGCCTGGCCTTGAGTCCAAACTTGAACTGCTTTCATTGTATCCATCATGCAGGAGCAGCGCTGTGTCCCTGGGATCTGGGATAAAGTAGCTTGAAGCAGTAAGCCCAAGACTTTTGCTCATTAGTGTAATTACTGTCAAAGCTCCTAGCTGGCCAGGCTGCTGACTGACCTTTTAGTTATGGAAACATGAACAACCAAAATTACTCGGGCATGTTGTGGGCTGTTCATCTCAACAGCTTCAGAACGTTCATGGACCAATACACTGGAGACGTGCTGGAGGCATCAGTCACAGCCATGACAGCCAGGGAAAGATGTCCAGAAACACCCAGGACCATTGGTTGCCCAATGACACACGTCAAAGAGCCTCAACTTGTCCCTCAGGTACCCCAAAGTGTGGTCAGGTCTGATGAAGCTTTCTCCCAAAAAGACACGGCAAGTTGCCTACGAGTAAGCGAGCATCATTCGGTACCCAAGAGATGAGTCTCCCTTCCTATGCCAAGTAGAGCAGACATCTCACCAGCCTTCTAGTCCTCTTCCTAGGCAAGAAATACCTCTTCTTCCTTGCAAATAACTTTTGTAACATGTGCCCCCCCATGTGTTCCTTGGCATGGGGAACAGCATAGAGGACACTGCCTTTCCCTGGAAGCCAGCAAGGGACCAAAGGCTACATCTCGGTGTCAGCCATGTGCCCGAGCACGTTGCTTAATGCAGGCAGATTTTTTTTTCCCCTCCATTTGTCACACTTAGTTAATATTCTGGCTTCTGAAAAAAGGTCACAATTTAGATGTCATTTATGTCACTTTATCTTCAGCTCGCAATTGCAGGGTCTTGTTCAGTTTCCACCCCTAATTACTGCTCGATTACAGTGGTCCTACTCCAACCTATTAGTAGGTTAAGGACTAAAGTCACATCCTGGTGAAAATCCCAGAGCCAAATTGGGGTATTCCAGTAGCTCCAAATTACTTCTGGAGAGTCAAGAGTAAGAGAGGATGAGTTCTGCATTACGGAGCAAAGGGAAAGGCTCCTGCAGCCCTGGGGCAGGTCCCCTGCAGCCTGAAGATCCTGCAATGAGGATGCTACTTTGAGCTGAATGCTAGGGGAATGAGCATGCGTCCCCCAGCATCCAGAGCAGATCTGCGGAGCTGGGAAAGGGTTAGAGCTGAAGGGATCAGCAGTGGGACCTCACGTTGGTCTTCATCTTGGATATCTGCCTTAGACAACTGGTCTGAGATGAGCCTTTTCCCACGGGCAGAACAAAGGGACCCAGATGGACTTTCCTTCAAATGAGATTTAAATGGAAAGATACAAAATAGCTCATTTTTGCTCTATTGAAGAGATGGCACCCAGCTGCCCAGAGCCCTGAGGAAAATCAAGACTTGATGGCCCTTTGGTAACGGGGGACACAGGAGCCAAACGTGCTCTCACTTTGCTCCTCCTGGTGCATCACGGCACCAACGCAAAGCCAGGGTAGCGCGTGCTGGCGTGGGCAGAGGGACGGCAGCGTGTCCCCGACGCTCCACACAGAGGAGCACTGCTCTGCGTGCTGGTACAGGTGCTCATCATGGAGGTCTCAGTGCAGAACCAGAATCTGCGACTGGGTCAATTCCTGTCCTTGCTCCAACACAGAGCAAGAATACAGCACTGAAAATTCAACACTCCTCGCTTCCCATGCTCTCCCTTTCTCCCACCAAAGGGAGACAAAACCACACGCCCAATTTCTGCTATTGCCGTATAGACCTAACAGAGTCAGTGCAGTTGCTCTGATGGTTGAGTTTGGATGCCCGCACTGGTCCCAATCCTTTTGGAACCCACTTGATTTAGCACCTGGCTTGATTCTCCATCTTGCATCAGGAATGCCTTTTCTCCAAGCATCCTTTAGTTTACAATAACTTTGGACTGCCCTCGACTCTGTTTTACAGCCAAACACCCTCTTTTCTACTGGTTTTCCTGCACTACAATTAGTTGGCCTGACAGTTTACAGACTATGAATCTCCAGTCTACATCATGCCAGCCCGTAGACATGGTCCCTTCTCTGCCCGGTTGTATTTCACGCTGTCAGGTAGGTCTTGCTCTGCCCAGATGTGGGCAGATGTTTTACTTTTGAACTCTATGTACTGCAGAGACTGGGTGTTCACTGCTGCAAGCGCAGGGTCCCGCGAGCCCTGGAGGACACATCTGGGATAGGCAAGGAGATGCACAGCTGAAATGCTCAGGCTCAAACCAGGGAGGACCAGAGGAATGATATTTCTTCTTGATGTTCTTCTATTAAGAACATGCGCTTCCTCTGACTTAAATATTTTCCCTCACTTTCCAAGAATTGCCTTTATTTCTCCCCACCTCCCTCTACGAACAGGATCTGGGAGAAATGATGAATTTTTAATAGGAGGGAGGGCTGAGAAGGAGAAGACCCTCAGGCAACGATGTAAAGCAGCGGTCTATTAAAAAAACCCATCGCCATGAAAGCGCACATTAGGGAAAAATAAACCTCCGAGCTGCGACTCGCAGCCCTGGAGCTGCTGCCGTGGCGGGGACGAAGCGACCGTGTGTCCCCAGCACCAGCAAGACGAGCACAGGGGACCACTCAAAAGCTGGGCAGGGAAGGAGAAGATGCCATAGGTAAAACAGTAATAACTAAGGGCAAAGGGAAAAGGAGAATCCATAAAGCCCAACAAAGGCAGACCTGCTGCATTCCTCCCATTCCAGGGAGATGGATGTAGGGGGCCACTGGGGACAAGGACGTCCCCTCCTTTGCATGCGCCGGCCCTTCTGGCCCCAGCCCCCAGATCACACGGCTGAGCCTAAATATAGTTGCCGGTCTCCTTTCCTTGCAGACGCAACCGGTGCTCCGGGTGAAAGTCCTTTCCCATGAACTCACTGTTGCTTAATAAAGCGTAAACCCTCCGAGACCTTGATACGGGCTCTGTCATCTGCATTCTCGGCCACGCTTGCTCCTGTCCGCTATAGCAGGTGCCCGCTGCTCTTTCAGCTGACGCAGTGGGATCTGATCGAGGAGCTTTGGTGCTGGCAAGACTGACCGAAGCTAAAAAGCCACAAAGTGGCTGCAAAAACCCCTGGTCTGCAAAGGGTCCCTTGGCAGGGAAGTGGGAGATGGGTGCTGCTGAGCATCCCATGCCAGGAGCACGGGAACCTTTGGGTGCCTGCAGCGCGGGGTCTAATTTAGTAGCATGAAAAAGCACCACTTGGCACCACAAATTCCCCTTGCTCACACCAGGGACCTCTACAACCTCTACATGATTGCAAAGACAGGCGCTTTCCCCTCAGCCAAGCGCGGTGCACACAGACAGGAGCTTGGCATGACAGCAGCACCGTAGGAGACCACAGTGACGACCCTGCGTGGCTATTTTTAATTCATCCAGGGGGAAGCTGCTCCTCCCGGGCTGCCCTGGAGCCGGGATAAAGCCACGTCCTCCCCAGCATGCACTTTTATCCACGCCGCGGGCTTGGCTGCAGCTCCCGGCAGGCACACAGGGACCAGCAGCGTGGAGCCCCGGGTGACCCCGGCCCCGTTCCAGCAGCACCCAAGGGACAGTGTCCCGGCCTGCGCCCGCAGGCGTCGCAGGAGGTCACGGGCATTAGCAGTGTGTTTCCTGCAACACAAACGCATCCTATTTGGACATGTTGGGCAGATTGGTATTTTTTCCACAATTTTGCCATGCCCTGCTCCCTGGCAGGGGTGCTGATTCCCAGTGCATACACAGAAACCTGCTCTGGCATCAGGGCCCACACAGAGTCCCGGCAGGTCGGGGGATGCATTGGATGCATTTTCCTGGGGCCTCCGGCAGCGCTGGGAGCTGAGCGCCGCTGAAGCGCTTGCTTCATCTTCCAAGGCAAACTCCGCATAAACACTTCCAAAATAGCCTCCCGTAAAAGTCAGCCGCTGGGGCCCGAAGTCAAATCCCTGTTCTCCCCCCCACCTGTGAGCCGGCGCAGCTCTCGTTACCTTTTCCAAAGACTCTCATGGGTTTTAGGGCCACTTGTTTCCATCCACTCCACACCAGCCTTTGCCCAACGTGGGGAATTGGCCACCCGCTACCTGGTCATGTCAAGGAAGCTCCGAGCCAAACGCACGAGTCGAGAAGGCTACATCCACTCCAGCAGCATCGATCCCGAGCCTTTAAATGCCGAGTGCAAATACATCCAGGCACCGCTGCCCTCCTGTGCAATCAGCCTCCAAATTAAACGTGCAATTCGGAGCACTGCTCGGAGGGGAAATTGCAGCAATTAGTTTAGGGAGCAACAGATAACGCGCAAGGACAATGTAGCTGATATGTTGCTGAGCAGAGGTTGAGGTGTGAGAGAGGAGGAAAGCCCCATGGCTTGAGGATTTGCACCATTTCCCACCCAGGCATGATGCTTCCAGGGGGCGGCATGAAGGCGGATGGGGTTCGTTCCCTCATTTCCAGCCCACAGCGCCAAGGAGGATGATGAAGCAGAAGCAAAGGGCAGAATTTTGGGATGCAAAAGCCATGAGCCACCCCTTTAACACTCCCCCCGCCAGAGCACAACCGCCCCTGGGCATCACTCCAAGCAGAACGCTGAGCAGGGAAAAGGGCTCAGCCTGGCTTGGGATAGGGGCAGGAACCAAAGCGTTTTGTGCATGTTACAAATTTCTCAGGGCAACAACCCATTCTGGCCCTGGCTTTAAAGACACATGTGAACATATTGCTATGAGCAGCCACTTGCCTTCCTGCAAGTTGCTGTAAAATTCCGCCCCCCCTTTTTTTTTTTTTTGAGGGAGACATCCCTATGAACTTTCCCCTCCTGCACATGGCTCTTTGCAACACTCTCCCCTCAGCAGCGGCACCACAGCCAGACAACCCGGCGGCCACTCCGGTGGACGGCTCCAAGTGCGATGGAGCCACCAGGACACGGGCGGCAGGGACAGCGGAGCAGCCACGTCTGCAGCCAAGCCTGGGATACGAAAACAAGCAGCGAGTGGGAGCTCGGAGAGGCCCGAGCTGCTGCTTGCCCAGGGCCATCCAGCATCCTGGACCCGCAGCCCCAGTCCAAGCTCTCTGGTGGCTCTTTGCTTTGAGGACCAGAGCTTGCGCTTCGGGCACTTCTAGTTTGAGGGTCCAAATTCCAGCGTGTACAAGCACTTGCCAGCATCTAGCCGTGAGCCTTTCCCCCTTTCTGCCCTCTGTCAAGCACCATTTGATTGTCCACATATTTTGCATGTGCTCCTGCCTGTTTTGGTTATCTTCTCGCTTCCCACTTGCTCTTTTTTTCCATCCCTAACACCAGCTCAGAACAAGACATGAACATGCCAGCAGCTGCTCCTCTGCAATAGCTGCTCTGCGTGATGAGCGCACGGGGAATTAGAGCACCTTTTGGCAGATTTTAGCTCAATCCACTTTGCAAGTGGATTAGGAAACTGGCACCAAAGTACGCTGAATTTGGAGTAGGAAGAGGCAGGCTGCTATTCTGGAGCTGCGAGCGAAGCCGCGTCTGCTGCGATTTGCTGCCTGCTCCATTTCCCTGCAAAGCCCAACCCTGGTAACACTTGCATTTAAATCAACCCCAGGATTTTTGACAGGAGAAGCTGCCTAGCCCTAAAATCAGTGCAGGGAGAGAGATGGAGGGGGAGCAGGGCCCTGGGGTAGCAAGGAGTGAGACACTGCAGGACTTGGAGGAAAACAGGACTGGCAGGAGACGTGCAAGACCCTTCCCTGCACCTGGAGGTGCTCAGAGCTCAGAAGGGCTCCACGGGGCTGTGAGGACCACGGGCCGTGGTGACAGAGGCGGTGACACTGCGGGTACCCGGCTCTCCGGAGTGGAGCGGCTGAGGGCAGAGGCGAGTGGTGGAAGATGGAGCGCGGCACGTCCAGCTCCAAGGACCGACACGGTGCGTTTGAGCGCCGGAGCATCTGAGCCGAGAACACCAAGGGCGACAGACCAAGAGACCCCGCAATGAGCCCGGGCTGAGCCCCTGTCCCCGCGGGGGATGGAGGGGCCCTTGCAGCCGCCGCAGGTGGCAGCGGAGCCGCGGCGGGGACCGGGGCTCCGCGTAGCCCCCGGTCCGCAGCATCCACGTGCGCGCGCCCCGCCGGGCGCTGCCTCCCCCGGCCCGGCCCGGCTCGGCTCCCTCCCCGGGTCCCGCACTCACCGCTCCGCTCCGGCTCCCGGCGGCGGCGCGGGCTGAACCGCAGCCCCGGGGGCGGCGGCGGCGGCGGCGGCTCCGGCCGGAGCGCGGCGCGTCCCCGGGGGCGGCGCTCGGCGCCTCCCGCCGCCGCCCGCTCGCCCTGCGCCCGCCGAGCCGCGGATGGAGCCGCCCCCCGCGCCAGCCCCGAGCCCCGGCGCTGCGAAGGGGAGGGCAGGGGAAGGGCGGCCCGAGCGCTGCTGCTGGCGGGGAGGGCGCAGCGAAATGCGGGAGGGGGGTCCCCTCCTCTCCCCTCCCCTTTGGGCAAGGCAAAGCAGCGAGTTTGGGGGAGAAGAACCTGGTTCGAGCAAGGGAAGGGGCCGCCCACCCCATACAACCCTGCCTGACATCCCTACCTCCCTCCCGATGCTCCCCAAATTTCATCTTGCCTTGGCTCCCCCCACTCCCCTGCCATGCCAGTCTGCCTGGGTGCCCAGGGCCAAGGTCCAGGTGTTCCCCCCCACCACCTCACACATTAGATGCTCCTTTCGTGGAGGAAACCCAAAGACCAAGTGATTCCGTCCAGTCCAACAGTGAATGGTGGCAGCAAGGGCATGGCAGCAGGGGCCTCTGCCTCCCCCGCCAGGAACGAGCTTGGCCCTTAGTGCAGCCAGGGCCTGGTGGCTGTGTCCCTGCAGCGGGACCTCTGCAGAACTGCCAAGCTCTGGGGACAGCATGTCATGGTCAGGAAGATGCCACCTCCCAGACCAATAATGTCCGTGCTGGGGATGGGGCAATAGGGATGCAGCACCTGGGCTGCAGGAGTGATGGAGGCTGAACCAAAGCATCGCAGCCCAACCAGGGCCAGTGTCACATGTGGGAACAATACTCACTGATTGGGAGCCCCTATGTCTCCTGCAAATGGGCATTATTTGGTTAATTAGGCTTGGAGGTGAGAGAGATCAGGGGTTGATTTCCTCCCCTTGCAAGACTGTTGCTTCCCCAGTATTTGCTGATGCTTTGGGCCAGACTGGCTTTAGCCTTGCTGACTGCTCAATCTAAGGCTGATTTAGCAGTATGGGCTCTTGCATTGCACATTCTTGCCTGAATTTGCTCCATTTTTGCCAGATCCTGCTAGGAGAAACGCCAACCCATTCTCCCCTCCCCAATGCCTTATTATTCCTAGTTGCAACTTCCATTCTTCTTTCCTTGCTGCAATCCAGCGCTTTGGCTGATTGAGATTTCTGTCTGCCTCCTACTGTTCATTTGCTCCGGGACGTGGATTTATAGATCCGTTGCAGGCAGAAGCATCTCAGGCTTCTCCCATCCCCAGCCTCATGCACAGATCTGCACTGAAAAATCAGATTTACATGCGGGTGATGGAATTTCTGTTGCCCTTTTAAACAATAATAACAATGTGCTTAATAAAAGAGGAGAACTCAGCATGAGGAATGTGATTTGCTTTATCTGCAGCTGCATTTTTAAGAGGCTTGCATGAAGCTCCAGAACGATGCACGTTTCCTTGCATTTCCCCTGGAGGAAAAGGTGATTCTGGCTAAATTGAACCAAGTGATTAAGCTGCTGTTTTCAAAACAGAGTCAATTAAATGGCATCTTCCCCTGCTCCTCACTCCACAGGCCTGGGCTGTTATTAATCAGGAGAAGGGGAATTGCTTCATCTGCCTGCACAGGTCGCATTCGCATTGCTGGGAGCCAAGTGCTGATCTGGTTTTGTCTGATGGAAGAGACTTTTCTGTTGAATCCGGCAGGAGAGGCAAGTCCTGGACTGCTGTTTAGTCCTAGTGGCCTCCTGGTACCCCTTCCCTGTGCCCTTCTCAACAAGAGGTGACAAATTATATGCATTTCACCCCATCCCCTTAATGCTGCTGCTCTTCTTTACGTTGGGGCAAACCAAGGCACGGCAATACATTTGATGCAAGGCGAGTGGGCTGGGAAATTCGCAGCGGATACTGCTGCGAGAGCGAATCTGAGGCCCCAGTGGATGGGCGGGGAAGTTCAGAAATGGAGTTGCCTTAAAAAACTGCAAGAGGTGGAGAAAAAGGGAAAGGCAACATAAATCTGTGGTCGGGGAGAGGAGCCAGAAAGCCAGCAAGGTGGCAGAGGACAATAAATTGAGGCAGGCAGTTGCTGGCAGTGTGAAAAGGCGGCAGCTTTGGCTTAGGGAGCCCATGCCAGAAGATGGGAGTGGGGATAGGCCATGCTGGAGGTCCCCGTATCTCCTTGTACCCACTGCATGCCCGGGTTTGGGCAACAGAGCCACCAGGGTCCCGGCCTATCTCTTTGGTGCCTGTGACCTGCAAAGCCACCTGGCAAGAACTCATGGTCCTGGGGCATCAGTGCTCCAGTTCCTGGCTCCCCAACCCTTCTCGTAACACACCAGAGGGACTGTGTCCTTTTGAGGGCCGTGTAGCATGGACCTAGTTCACACTTGCAGGAAAGTCCCCAGGGAAAAAAGCACCGTGGCCACAGGAGTCAAAGGACCTGGGAGAGTTGCATGAACCAATTCAGGGTGTGAGGGACCGTCACTGCCTTTTGGAGGTGCTGCGTTGCACAAGCTATCACTTGGAGCATCTTGACAAGTTTTATTGCTTTTTCTGGGTCTTTTTTTTTCCCACAGACTCAGCAAAATAATAAAATAAAAATCACAGCTGCTCTGGCACGTACTCAAAATCCTGAAATCCTGAAGAGCTTTTGGCTGAAACATGCCAAGATTAAAAAGAAAGAAAGAAACAACCCCCAAAACCAAACCAAAACAAAAGAACAGTAGTGATAGCAGAAACTTCCTTCTGCCCCCCTGCATTCTCCTTTCCACCAGGATGCTGGGAGCCTTTCCCCACAGCCGACTGCTCCCCATCAGCCCCGATGCTGCACTTGGGTCTTGGCAGCTCTGGCGAGAGCGGGAGATGTTCCCTTTCCACAGTCCGGTCCGGATGCAGTAGTGGGAGCCACGTGACGACTACTTGGTCATTAATTTTGACTAATGAAAAACTGAACTAACTCATAGATGAAGCCAGGCGAATCATTCATGATCCACAAGATAAATGCTAAAGGAGTCAACATTTACCAAACTGGCCAATTTTCAAAAGTCCATTGCATGTTCTTTGGTGCTGGGAGAATGAGGGCTGGACAGATGCTGTAATGACTCAGGGGAGGCCAGGAAACCAGTCCTGGAGGTCAGCCCAGATGTCCCCAGTATCAGCTCCCCGTAGAGCACAACCAGCCAGCCCACAGCCACAGGGAGGGGCAGCAGGGACATCCCCAGGTCTTGCCCCCTTTGGCATCCCAAGCCAAGTCCTGCCCTGGGAAAGGGCTTTCCTGAGCACCCAAATGCTCTTGGGAGGAGAGAGGAAATGGAAAGTGGGTTATTCTGCTGCTTGGGAGTTTTTTACAGAGACCCAAATTTGAGTGGAGAGTGACACCGCATGGCCAGAGGCAGCAAGGCCCAGGGTGCCCAGGGGACTCCAGGACATGGTTGTCTTCACCGGCAGGAAGGGCAGGTCATCTTCTCCAGCTCCATTAGCAGGCACCCAATCAAGAGCGATGGCTCCCCCCACCACCAGCACCCACCACTTGCTCTCCCATCCTTCCCCTTCACACCATCACTTGGTCTGGGTGTGGGAGAGGAGCAGGGACGAGAAATGTGGGTGAGAGATGCCTTGAGGATTTGGGGAAGCATAGGACAGGAACAACCCATTCCTACGAGACCGCAAGCTGCGTGTGTGACCTTCTCTGGAGGAAGCCAGAGATGTTCCCCCACTTCAAAGCCCGTTTCCTCGGACTTGCTCTGCCTTGACCTCATTGTTGCTGTAGCTGCGGTTTTGAATCTGCTGCAGAGCATGAACCCTGGAGAGAAAACCTCTCACTCTTGTGTTTACCTACAAAGCACCGGACACATGTACCTGCTCTGCAAACACAGCCTGGGCTGATGACTAATCCCTGGTTACTTTTAATAAATATTTGGTGACTAAAATAAAAGTTTCTGCAGTCAAGCACCTGCTGTTCTGTGCTAACTCCAGAGGAAACACAAGTCAGACCAAAGGAAATCTTCCCCTGCCTTGGTTGTTAGGGCTCTGAGGGTCAGCAAAGAGGCAAAAGCAAAGCCCAGTGCCTTGTTATCCATTGCCCTGCACAAATCTCAAGTGAGTCTTTTTGCTTGCAGGCAGAAGAATTTGGACAGAGATTCCAGCATCTCCTTGTGCTCCTGAAGATGATGCTTGATGGATAGGAAATTCCACATTCCTACGCCCAGTTGCCTCTCCTGAGCCCTGATCCTGGAGATAGTCTCCTGCTCTAAGAAGCTCTAAGGTAGCCACAGAGCTGCCCCAAATAACCCCACACTGCTTCTGTGTTTATGGCTCAGGGCTACACAGAGCCGCTAGCCTCCTTCTCCCACCTTCCTGTGTGCCCAGCTGCCACTTTCTGGTTTGATTCAGATGATCAACCACAGTCCCAAGGCTCCAGGAGCAGGTGCTGACTGACAGGGGTGATGCTGGTGCAGAGTCTCATCACTGTCACAGGAGACACCACGGTCACAATCACCTCCCCAAGCTGAGATGGGAGCAAAGTGGCCTCAAACAACCCCCTCTGTATCCCCTTGCACTCACCACCTGGAGCCACCAACCACTTGCTGCCCTCCTACCCCTTTGCCATCAGCAGCACAGCTGCAGCCCCCCAGCCCCTGATTTATACAGCTCTGCATATGGGGCACACACTGGCCAACTCATTTTGGACCTGTTTCCACATTCACATCTGAGGGGTTTCTGTTTGTCATGCTAATATTTTCCTGGAAAATGCTCCAGATGCCAGTATAGGGAAAAAAAATCACTGAAAATGTTCCTCTATCTCTCTTTCTTGCTATATTCTTCATCTCCAAAGGGAGGTTTGGTGAAGCGTTTTCCTTTCTGGCGTCTTTGGAAACATCTCTCTGCCTTGTCCACGCAGGGATCACACCTTCCGGAGGCCCTAACCCCATGATGCTGTGCACGGCCTCCACTTTGGTCCATGCTGCGGCTCCAGGTTGGCGTGAGTCTACCCAGACTCTGCTCATGAGAAAGTGCAGGCGAACCGACCCAAATGTGAATCCTGGGAACTCAGGTGCCACTGCAGCTAGCAAAATTGGATTTTATGTGGATTGGGATGTGCTGGGCCACCATCTTGTGCAGTGTGGCCATCCAGAAGCAGAGATGGGCAGGAGGAAGGACAAGCAAGCAAGGCCCCTCCACCAAAATTTGACATGGTGCTGACTGTTCCATCCTTCTGTTTCCTTTGCATGGCAGAGGCACCTGTATTTTGGTCTTAGCACCTGCACTGGAAAGGCCTAAGGTTACCTACCCATCAGCCACAGGAGCGCAAGCGGTTTCATGCTGGAACAGTGCCAAGCTGGGTCCCAGCTCTACCTCGCTATCAGAGAGCCGGGGGCGGCTGCTCTGCTGCCTGGTAGCTCTCTTCCCCATTAGGAAATTGCTCCTGATGAAATTCAGCCCACATTTCCCTTCACTCAGCTGCGTCAGGCTCCTGCGAAATGTGCTCCCCGCCCCCGGCTCGCTTGCTCTCCCTCCACGCGCGAGTCCTGCCTGTGTTTATCTGAGCGTGGCACCGAATCCCGCTTGGCAGCTCCAAGCTCATTTTCAAATATCATTAATGCTTTGCAGGCAGTTGGGATTGCAGGCACCGACACATCACGGATGGCAAATGTGCCGTAGGCACCTGCTAGCCAGAAACCGGCCCAGGTGCCTCCTCTGCCCCAGGGACCCTGGTGGCTTCTTCATGCTTAATGCAAATAAACTGTGTTCTCACCTCTGTGAGATTTTTGCAGGCGTTTTCTGGCAGATGGAGCAGCTGTGACATTTGACCTTGATCAGGCTTAAGGGTGAAAGCCTGTTGGGGCTCTAAGGGCATTGGAGCAAACTGTCTGGAGCACCCGGCTGCCAGGAGCTTGGGGAGGGTGATGGCGCAGGGTGTAGCTGCACGGGTGGCTATTGGGGGTTAGGAGCAAAGTGGGGTGTCCTGGCCGTGGATGGAGGATGATCTCTGAGGAGATGGTTCCAATGGCCCATGAGTGTTTTATGTCCTAATACAGAATAGGAATGTGTTGTAATCTCAGATGATCAGCTTTACATCATGAACTTAAGCTATGCCTGTTCCCTGCTCTTGATGCTGCCGGTTCATGGTTATGGAGAAGAAATATATCCTGGGGCCAGAGACAGGTCTGTTGCACTCAATTCACTGCAGTCTCATTCCTGGGCAGCCTACACAAAAGTGCATGGGTGCAACATATAAAGCTGTGGCAATAAGAGCCCATAGCTGTGTCCATCTCCTCTGTGTGGGTTGGTCCTGGCCCCATTCTCATACAAGGATGTAGAGCCTGTTCTGTCCACGCATCTGCTGAACTCACCTAGCATTAGGGTGCCATCAATAACTCCAGGCACAAGGGATCTCTCCTCCCAGAGCCTGTGATGAAAATGCCTGCAAATGCCATGAGATGTGCTCCTCCTGTATTTTTAATGACTCCCTATCAATTATGCAGTGTCTCTGATGCATCTCCCAATCTCTTGGGATCAAAGTGGCACTTTGATGTAAATCACTGAGGAACACATCCTCAGCTACTGCTATTTTTTAAACTTTATTTGAAAGGAACTAACTTAAAGTATCAAAATCCATGGAGGAAATATTACTATTGAGCTGGCAAACACATGTGCTGCTGGAGGCAGCTGCAGGGCGAGGGGAGGAAGAGGGCCAGCAGCTGCTTACATCTCATGTGGCTGGGAGCATGTGTGTCGCAGCACGCAGTGCTGGGGGACTGCAGCTCCTTTTCCATCCCTGTAGCATGCTGCATCGATCTACAAGCTAATGCTTGGAGCCTGAAGGACCAGCATGGCCAAAGAGCCCCCAGGGCTTTGCTAGGACTCACTATGGGTCTTGGCTGCTCTCCTGGGACCGCTGGGCCTTGAATAAAGTTCAAGTACAGCCACTCACTCATTGGCTACAGCAAGCCGAGACCTCCGTCTTGCATTTGGTCACCTCTCAGTTTCCATGTTGGCAGCTACCAAAGGGCTCTCAGCTGCCTCTGTGTCTCTGCTATGTCCGACAATAGCCAGCAGATGACAATGGTGTATAACACACCTCTTTGAACCTTTTCTTATCGGAGGCTTTCAAGGTTTTGTTCATTTTGCAGCTGCCCTGTCGCTACCAATTGGAAAGCTTAATGGCTGATGGCTACACAGAGGTGAGATGCCAATGCCTGACAATTTTGTCTTCCCTGACCTCATGTGTACCATGTCCAGAGCAGAAAATCAAGTGGCTACGGAAGAAGCTCCCCAAAGCCTGTCTCTTACTGCCCCATTGATTTCAGCATATGGGATCCTGCATTCTTGGGCTCTCTAACTCTGTTCATCCCACATCCTTAGAGTGGGATGGGAGCCACTATGACAAAAGATGAGGCAAATTGTGCTCATACACACCGACGGTGAATCTCATTCACAAGCCAGGTGGGTCTATGAGGTCTAACTTGGGATGAAACATAGCTGACAACTTTTTTAATAATGAGAAAGATTTAGAAAAATTAAAATTTTCTTTTAAAGTTCATTGTGTCTCATCAGTTTAATGCATTTGTCACATCCATCTTGGGGCTCCACTTCAGTCACAGGAAGAAAGGGCTTTCACAGTTAGGAAACAGATTTTAAACAAGAAATGGTTTAACAGGAAGGAGTTTTAAATTTCCCAGAAAGGTCATCCACGTATCTGTGCGGTGGTCTCCAGTAGTGTCAGCCAATAACAGTAGGAAGATGGCATATGAAATGCCCACCTACCTGCTGGGGAGCCCAGCTGTTTCCAGCTGTTGAAAGGTCCCTTCTGTCCACAATACTAAATTTTGCTCTTTCTCTTCTCCAAATGCCCTAGAGTGTGGGGGCTTCAGCGGTGAACAACTTTCTGATGTTATCACTGGATGAAGCAGCAGTGAGAGCAGGCAAAGCACATTCAACCTCATGCTCTCTGTGGTGCTTTCTGGGCCGTCCAGACTCCCCAGGGAGGTTTCAGATTGGTTTTCCACAGATGGCAGACATCACGGTAGGCCTCAAATTTCTTTTTGTTCCCAAATGTCCTTGCTCGTCTGGAGCTCAGAAGGAGCTGATGCTCTCCTGGATGCCATGCCTAGTGTGAGAACTGGCTCCAAGTTTTGAAGCTACTTTTCAAGCTTGATGCTGAGGGAATTGGCTTTGCTGCTTAAAGGTTGTCTGCAGCCAGACAGGTAATTACAGTTTAGCTGTCAGCCTTATTGAGACGCAAATGCCTTGGAGGCTGGAGGAGAGAGACTCTCCTTTTGCCTTTAGTAACTCAGCTGTAGGCTTTGCACCATCCTGGTCTAGTGTCCTGAACCATGGCGGGCTCCGAAGGGAACAGAGAGGAGCCCTTGGATGGGGGATAGGACTCCAAGGCCAGGAGAGCAGGGGGTGGGCTGGGCTGAAGGAGCCTCTGAGGAGCATCAGCACTG